>NW_001884557.1:173820-408551 GCF_000146915.1 Parastagonospora nodorum SN15
TTTCCATTAACAAAATTTGCCAATATGCGTTTCTCCATCATTAGGCGCCGTCGCTGCTCTCAGCTCCACTGCTATTGCCCAAAGTTTTTCTTGATCAGATCCCGAAATGTGCTGTGAGTAATTGACAACGGCTCCTGGCGAATGATAGCTTATCAAGACGCAGCAAACATGCTTCGGTGGCAACTTGGGCAGCTGTGGTGTTGCCGACATTGCATGCATTTGCGGTAGCAAGACAATCGAGACTGTGTCTTGCTGTGTGTTTGCTACATGCTCGCAGGCGGAAATTGCTGGTATGTTGCTTGCAATTTTGCATCCTGTGTCAGCTAACAAGTATCACAGCAACTACTCAGTTCGCCGTCCAACTTTGCAAGCTTCAGAATGTCAACGTTAACACCCAACCCACGTGCCCATCTGGCAGCGCGGCTCCTTCTGGCAGTGCGGCTCCCTCTGGCAGCGCGGCGCCTTCTGCAGGCAACTCCACTGTCACAGCAACTGGCAGCGCCTCTGTCACTGCTTCAGGAAGCGCCTCCCGCACTTCAGCACCGGCGGCTGCCAGCACTGCCGGAGCAGCGCCCTTCCAGACTGCAGGCGCTGGAGTCGGTCTTGGTGTTGCCATCTTTGGATTGCTCGCTGCTTTGTAGGAGAGCGCCCGATGTTTCAAACAGTAATCCCGGCCATGCACCCGACGCGTCGTGGACCAGAATGCTTCCCGAGTCGCCGCTCCAGAAAATCTTCCTGGGAAATCGATTCGTCACATCGAAGACGCGGCCTGGCTTGTCTGTAGTTAACTCCTACGTCTTTGAATTTTTTTCGTGTAAACACATAATTAATGTATTCTATTTATCCTTCGTAATAGTGGTGCCAAGCTTCCCATCATCTGACGTAGTGCTGCATGAGGGTAGTTACAATTGCTAGTAGGCCTGCGGTACTAGTGCCGAAGTGTAATAACAAGCACCTATGAATGCAACATGTTCAGTGATAGTGAATTAATCGATGTGTTTCCTCAAAGGGAGGTGCTATGAAGCTACATACAAAGATGATACAAGTCTAACCGAAGTAGGATCGATGCGGACCATGAGGTATCCACATGGCGGCGATGGATGCTTTCGCTCCGACAACAATTAAATATAGGAATAAGCGTAATAAGCGATAGTGTAGGGGTCGAAGTCTACAGTAATAAATCTCCAGCAATAGCCTTTTGGCAACCCCTTACCAAAATGTCAGTTTATCCGCAACCCAATCCGTTACCGCAAAGAAAACATTATGGCGGTGAAAGAAACTTCGGTTTTTCTTGCCAAAAATATCTATCAAACGTGTTAGCTGATGTCTTCACGTCGCCATTCTCTCTGAAACTTACACATCGGAATCGTTAACGCGCAAATGGCGACCTGCACACTCCCAACGGCGACAAAAAGGTCCTTGATCCCCCCACCCCCACCTTGCCCACTCCGCCGTCCAGCATCAACTATCCAGTCGAAGCCTTTGAATGTCAGGCCAAAGGAGAACACATTCTTGAAAACGATGAGGCACGTGAAACCTTCGATGGACATGCCGCCTGTACACGTCAGCATCTCAAAGCGTGACATGATCTCGGGGACTTACGATGCGCATCAACAATGTATAGCGAACTGGCAACAGCACCACACACCATACCCATAACTACGAGCGCGAAGAAGAAATCAGGGCCAGAACCACCCGTACGTCCCCGCATCTGCGCTGGTCCAGCCGTAAGCCGTAGATACCAGCGCAACCCAGTATGAGTTGTGGGATCACGAGCACCATGCGGAACTCGGGTTCGTATACGCCGTTGTTAAGGCGCGTGAGAAGGTTGGCGGACCAGTCGCTAATCAGGCCGGTGAGGGCGAAGCCGAGGATTCCACCGATGAAGGCACCTGTATACCTTCGCGGGGTTAGGGTTGTGAAAGACTGGGAAGACGGGGTGGGAGGAAGCTTACATGTATCCTGTTTCCACCTCTCCGAACCAAAGTGGTGGGCCAAGCATAATTGCTGCAAGCACAACACCGATAAGGACCGTGAAGCCGATTAGAGTGCCCTGAATAAGACAAGCCCATAGTATACCCGGATGTAAGAACAGGGAGAACGGACGCAGAAGGAGGTGCAGATACCGCTCATCTGTTTTCCGCCCATTGAACGGCTTTATACTTTCGAGAAAAGTAGCTTTGCGTGGCGGATCGCCCACCAGCTGCTGGTCCGGAGGATTCCCTGCTCCCTTCTCAACCGTATTTCCAGCTGCGTCGTGTTCAGCTGATGTAATACTCGAACCTCTATTCCCCAGGATTTTCATTTCTTCTCCATCCAAAACCACCAAGTTCCCCATAGTGTCGATGTCAAATTTCTCTTCCCTCCTGAACGCCGTTTCCGGGACGAAAAGTATGACCAGCGGTAGCATGATCCCCGCGAATATGGCGACAAAATAGAACGTCCACTGGTACCCCATTCGATCTGCAATCACTCCTACCAAGACTGGCGTAAGGAATGCGCCTCCGAAGACGCAGAAATTTGACAGCGCCATGCGGACTCCCCGCTCGTGGACGTGATACATATCGCCAACACTAGCTATAGGTCGAGGTACGAAGTTAGTGCGAGCTTGAAGTAGGATTCGGAGATATCCACGCTTTGCGACGATGCCTGAATTCGTCCCAGCGGAGCAGGATTTGGCTATCGCTCCAATGACAGAGGAATCTGAGCATCGTCTCAAGCATACACGGAATAGGAAATACTCAACGTACCTACACAAAATGTTAGCATCCCCTCAACTCAAACACAGAGCCCTCCAATCCTGCCCTTAAAACTCACCATTAACAAGCGCCTCAAATGGCGCTAGCCCCACGCCTTGAAACACCCTTGCCCACAGAAATCCAGCATAATGATTTCCTACCGCGCCACCCCACGCACAACTCACCACGACCAACACATTGCCTAGAAGATACACATGTCGTTTTCCCCAGATACGGGCTGACGGCACGAAAAGAAAGCCCGCGACTCCGACACCCAAGAGGTGGTAGCCGGTTAATAGAGCCATGTCGGTTAAGTCGCGACCGAAGTAGATGGCGAGGGAGACAGTGTTGGCGGCGAGGATGGGAGAGAGGGTGCTTGCGATGACTGATATAAGGGACAGAAGAAGGAGAATCATGTCGCGGCGACGGAGGGACCAGTTCTGTGAAAGTATCAGTCAACCTTGTGCTCTTACCTAGGCTTTGTTCGAAACTGGACGTTTAGACGTACAAGCGGATCGTTCGGGTCATCACTGGGCTGCGGAACAAGCAGTATTTTCCCAGTTTTGTCGTACTTTAAACCGGACCTCCCTACCATACTTCCTGCATTTCTTTCAACTTCCCTCCGCAGCTCGCCTTCGAGTACCTGCGCGGTGCCAGGGACGTGTTCGAGTGCATGGTCAGAGAGGATGCCGAGACCCATCGTTGCAAGAGCTTATGAGTGCTGGTTGCGGTGGAGTGTCGATGCAGTTACATGATATGTATGCGAACAACAGGATGGGGACGAAAAAAAGGAGGACGCTGACGTGAGGAATATCGGGGATGTTTGTTGGAGGGTCGATTGATCTGGGGTGTGGAGATCGTTGGGCCGCGGAAGCTGAATATGCTTCGGTGGAAGGCAGCCAATGGCAGATGGTAGCGGCCGAGCGCGTCCCGACCAGAGGCCGACGAGGCTTTCAATGTTCAAGACGCACGGGCACGAGCACGCGTACCAGCATACGCCACTGCGTGCGCCCGGCGCTGGAGATGTACTGACGGCGCAATCCCAGTCAGCGCTCGATGCGTATTACGTTGCTAGTGTTCCGACGCAAGACCGTGGAGATTTGGACGCTGAAAAGGCTCCTCAAGCCAAACTAACAGAGTCCATCAATCTCGATGCGGCATATATTCAGTCTCTGAAGTAGACTATATTTTGTTATTGTTCAAAAAGCTAAGATCCCTGATCTTCTAACGCCAATACACTAGTCACTACTCTAAACCTTGGCCCACTTGAGTAGTATGCCTGCTGCAACAACTGGTAGGACACTGACCAACTCACCTAGCCCCGCAAACTCTGGTGGAATACGCGCATGCACAAACGCGCCGGCAGCAAGTAGGATAGCAAACACATTATACACAAAGCTCCAGCCAAAGTTGAAAGCGATCCGGTGGATCGACTTCCGACTGACATTGATGGCGGTGAGGATGCCGGACAAGCTTGGACGCATAAGAACGACATCTGCGGCAGATTTGGCAACGTCGGTGCCTTCGTTCATGTGTACGCCAATGGTGGCCTGCGCAAGAGCAATAGCATCATTAGTCCCATCGCCGCAGAACATGACGACGGGCTGATTAGCTTTCTTCCCTGAACTGCGAGGGTCAGAGGTAGCGATGAGGTTCTTGATGTAAGTTTGCTTGTCTGCCGGGGTGCAGCGAGATCGAACGTTGGAATCAGGGATATCGAGTTGAGATGCGACTGTTCGGACGGCACCGTCATCGTCGCCAGATAGGACATGGACAGAAATCCCGTCTTGATGTAGCTTATTGATGGTGGAGAGAGCGTCCTCTCGTAGAGAGTCCTCAAGTCCAAATACGGCAGCGAGAGAACCTTCCACTGTGAAGCAAAACGCTGTATAGCCCTGGGAAAGAACAGACTGAACAAGAAGGTCGTTCGAGAGATTGAGCCATCTGGAATTGCCAGCGCGAAGAGTGCGACCTGCAAAAGTGCCCTCAACACCTTTGCCAACTAGACTCTTAGGGTCGACTGCTGTGGCTGCTGTGACACCGTCCGTTTCAAGGTGATTTGCCACGGCAACGGACACCGGATGCTTACTGCCTGTAATAAGGCCCAACAGCAGAGCCTTCGTGTCGGGATGAGCGCTGGGGTAATTCTCTTGAGCGATGGTGAGCTTGCCTCTAGTCAAGGTTCCAGTCTTGTCAAACACGACATGACTAGTCTTGTATGCTACCTCGATGGCATCGGCAGATTTGAAAATAACGCCTCTCTCAGCGGCGACTCCTGTTGCAACAACGATAACCATTGGAACAGCGAGACCAATAGCGCAAGGACAAGAAACAATCAGCACGGTGATTGCATATGTAATGGCCTGAATGGTAGCTTCAGATCGGGACTTGTTCTGAACGGTGATGCCAATAGCAACCCAGATACAGAAGACGGCGATGGTGATAGCGATGACTACAGGCACAAAATAGCTTGCTATCTGGTCGGCAATCTCCTGGATTTTGGGCTTAGACAGCTTTGCTTCGTCTACCATTCTAGCAATCGTGCTAATGGTATTATCGCCGGGAATTCGAGTGAGCCGAATGGTTAGGACTCCAGATCCATTAATTGATCCTGCAATGACAGGAGAGCCCTCAAACTTCGCGATAGGCCGGGATTCACCAGTGAGCATAGATTCATCAACCTCAGAGGACCCCAAAATGACGGTCCCGTCGGTTGGTATCTTCGAATCAGGAGAAACTCGGAAAACATCGCCATACTGGAGCAGCCTTGAGTCAATCTCCTTTTCCACTCCCTGGTCCATGATGGTAGCCGTCGAGCTTTGCAGCGAGCGAGTCGAGATTGATTCAACAGCTTTCTGGCGCGCTAATGCAGCAACATACCGGCCGACCATGATGAGTGTAACTAGTAACGTGCTGGTTTCGAAAAACTCGCCGGTCGACAATGGTTTGTGCGCAACGAGATAGCCGAATGCTACGACCGAGAATATGTAGGCCACGCTCGTGCTCAGCACAATGAGCAAATCCATCTCGATTACTCTCGAGAAAACCAAAGCCTTGAGGGCTTTAGGATAGAAAGGCCCAGCAACCACCATTTGGATAATAGTGGCAAAAGCAAGAGATATTGAGCCAAACACGATCTCTTTCCTTTTCTTATCCGGAAGTGGAGCCCACGAAAGAACAAGGACGGGAATGGTCAACACGATTGACAAAAGAGTCATATAACCAACTTGGCGAACATGCCTTGAGCCAGCTTCCAAGGTTGGATCAGCGCGGGGAGGAGCGAGTGGCAAAGGTGTAGGCCAGCCCTTTTCAACAAGATCTCGCGCACCGACAATCTTCGCGTCGAAGTCGACCCGGATAGTCTTTCGATCCACAATCTTCACTTCGGTAACGCCTTCTGGCCAGTCGTTCTTGACTGCATCGATCGGATCACCGTGGTAAATAAGATCGAGGCTGGAGCCTTGATTCGTAACACGCTCACACTTGAACTCAGTTGTCCTCTCAAGGTGTTTTATGACCTCAACGGCGGAAGTAGTGCCTACATCGAGGTCAAATTCCGCACGTGAAAGTACCAGGCTAGTCTTCAGTCTCGTGATCGCGGGAAGTGTTGCTAGCGTGCGGGATAATTTGGTTTCGCAACCAGTGCATGTCATACCCGAAAGACTGAGGATCACATGCTCCTTTCCGGAAATGCCCGCCTCGAGGTCGGCGGCGCGCGTTGCATCGACTTCAACCTCACTTGTCTTTTGTATCAGCCCCTTCTCCTGACTGCAGCAGGCATCGACGCAGGCTGTGGGCGAGGACGGTTTGTCGACGCGAGAGACATCGGCACAAGTTGAAATAGTGGTTTCTTCAAACATTTTCTCATCCGAGCAAGCTTCGACGCACGAGGCAGCTTTGGCAGTGCAGCATGTTTTGATAGATTTGGGGTGCTGCTTTGCGATAGATCCACTTGTGCTTGTCTTAGGTGCACAGCAAGAGTTGGCAGACGCGCAAGAGGTGACTGAAAGACGAGAGCTGGAGCGTCTCTTCTCCATTGGAGATTGTCGCGGTGGCGCGCAGCAGGACTCTTGGCCTAGAGCGAGTAATGCACGACAAATGCAGCCAAGCGCTTCCAATCTGGACTGATATTGATCCCGGGCGCTGCGAGCATGTCGTTGACACGGCGTTCTGCCATTTCCGCGGGTGCAATCTGTAGGTGCACTGCTTGTCTTGTTGACTGTATAATGCAGGAGTCAGTGGCGGATTGCAGAGCACAAGAAGATGATCACTGACTCTGAGCAGCACACGCGCGGAGCGCAAGTCGGTCAATACAGGAAGAGTTACAGCAAGGAGACTGTTTTCCCTCGCAGCAGTTGGGAGGGTCAAGGTCTTGGGACTCGACGTTGGTCAGTCTTGGAAGAGCAACAGTCGTCCTTCTTTGAGCAGCCTCTGGCTGTGCCAGTGTGGCACTTGTCCGCCATAGTGTTCAACTCTGGTTGGCAGGACTTTTCTTCTTTGCAAGGAGTAGCAGAGCTACCTGCATCGGTGTTGAGTACTGGCAGGGGCAGTGAGCGCATGACAACAGAAGTGGCTTTGGGCGAGGCGCAACATGCAGAACCGCAGGCCATGATTCGTGATGAGGAGGTACGAGGAATTCAAACACAAAAGGAAGGCATTCAATGTGGTTGAATGGAAGGTGCAAGCGCAGAGAGCAGCAAAAGGCGGGGGAGGAATCGATATGTCACCACCAGAGGGCCCGTGCACCATTTGAAGATTGGGAACTGCTCGATTGGCAGATACGTGCCTGGCCTAATTAACGCGTGTAATCCTCGTGGTGAGACCAACTCAGCAAACCAAAATTCGTCCCAGCAAGTGTCTAGGATAGCTGAAAATGTTCTCGATTCGGTCTTAGTACTATTGACGTTCCGGTGAGTTCGCGCGATAAGTGCCAAAAAAACATGGGTACTGGCTGGGCCGCTCAGTCAAAAGCCACAAGCATCTTCGGTTCCTCTTCGATGACGCTGGGAGCTGGATAACAAAGGCAATTGAGTCGGATATCCTGCGTTGGACTATGTGCTTCCACCTCGTGGACCACCAGTGCCACGACCTCTCCCTCTACCACCTCTTCCGCGGCCGCGATTATGCCCACGTCCACGACCGCGTCCTTGATTTTGACCTTGAGCTTGGATTTGCGGCGGTAATTCCCCTCTTGCCCAGCGATCACCCTCGTTCCTAAGATCCTTCCACCGCTCGTCCAGGCTTCTTATCATTCCTGCATCCTTGCGCTCCCTGTCCTGGACCACACTCGAAGTCACATCGCCTTGAACCAACAATTGCATACCTAGTCCTTCTTCCGTGCCCTGCTCGTACATACCCAGGTTAAGTGCATCACCTCGTGGATCGTACGAGGACTGGATGTCGACCGTGCCGGAAGCTGCAAACCGGGTTGTGGAATGTGACAGCAAAGGGTCAGGATGCGGGTCTGCTATGGAATGGAATGTTAGGCTTTGCACTGTGCCCTCGAGACCTGCATACAAGTTGGGCGACGTGGAAGAGGGTATAGACAGACTGTAGACTGGCGAGTCTTGTCCGCCCCGCGAGTAGTCTTCTCGGTAAGCATCGCGCCTTGGACGAATACGTGGATTGAGATACAAGTTCCAACCACCAGAGACCGTACTTGAGGGATCTTTCGCATTCCTGACGATCGCGTTGTAGTAGTCATGATTCGGAGCTTGCGTCTTTGGCTTTGGCTTTGGCTTCGACGATAGAGAGAAAGACTGGTACGCATGTGATCCTGCCAGCCGCAAGTCGAAGACTTTGATCATGCTGTGCATCGAAACACCAACTACGATCCGCTCAAGGCCTTGCATGGCAAGTGAGTAAACGGAAGAGTCGTTCGTTGGGTCCCAGAACATGGTCTCGAAGCTACGCGGCGAGCGCACGTCGTGCAGCCGAGTAATGCCGTCATAGCCTCCAGAGAGGAATACATTGCCCGCATCGGAGCCGCACTGCGCCGTACCATGGACTGGTAGTATGGGGTAGACAGATGTGTTGCGTGATGCATTGTTATCCGGTTGCGATTCCACCCAAGACTTGGACTCCAAGTTGAAGGTGCGAAGAGGTTGAGACAAGAAGCCATTAGGTGTGACATCGTAAATGTGAATAGGCTCGTTGGACGGACCCAGTCCAACAGCTACCCTATCCTTGGACAGAAACTCGCATGACCAGATTCGTCCTTTAGCGCCTGGCGGGATCGGTACAGTTTCCGCAAGTGGCTCGACAAGTTCTTGGGTTGTAGAGCTGTGTCTGATCGGGTACAGGGCCAAGGCTGTATCACCGAGACTTGCAGCCAACATTGGTCTGTCCGACGGGGATAGAGTCACCGATCCCACGGCTCTCGTCCCAGTATCGTATCTTTGTTCCCGAGTTTCTCCATGCTGCGCGTTCCAGCTCAACAGCGACAAGTGACCCGAAGCTGTCCCGAAGACAAGTTGCTCGAAATCCTCACTGCGTTGGTGTGGCCGCAGAAGCTTCATACTGGTTATGTCATCCCGTCCTTCAAAGCTGTCCGGTATCTTGTACGTCCACCACGTACTGTCATGACCGAAAGCATCGAGAGTTCGTGTAGAGTCCTCCACAGAAGCTTGATCTTCTCGTGCGGCTGTTGCAGACTTCCCTGACTCTTTGACTCTCATGATGATCTGTGTGCCGGCAGACCATGACAGGAACTCTCTGCGCGAATCCCACGCCCCGAACGTTTCTTCATAGCTGTCAATGCTGGGCTGGTAACCCATAGTCTGGCCCCGCGGACCTCGCCACTTGATCTTTTGCCATGTGTTGATACTCGTAGTCAGCACTGAAGGCTCCAAGTATTTCGCAATAAAGCCTTTGCGACCCCAATTGCGATACAGAGTAGTCAGGCCATGGACCGCATTCCGAGCATCGGGGTCCAGCCCACCAAGCCTGAATCGGCCTTTTAGATAGGCTTTCCAGCCATCAAGCTTTGCAAACTCTGACAAGCGTCGGCTTGCCACAGAAAGATTAAGCACATCTTGAGGATGCTCGAGATGGCTGGTCACCAATGAGAGGATCTCATTGGGTAAGGTGTGGAGAGTGGCCATACCATGTGTCGGTCGGTCACCTCAACGCTTAGAATGAGTAAATAGTGTTTGAAGCTGTTGTTTGATTTCCATGGCTCTTGGGAGGTCTACCCATGTTTAGTAGATGTAGTGGACGAGTTGATGGCAGACCGATATTTGGGTGACTCTTCGACCATGACGACAGAAGATTTGCGCTGTGGCGTCGCACCAGCCACAACACTAGCCCTATCGGTGGCAAGGAGTCAGAAACGCTGGATGTTAGAATGGAATGCGGCTCTGTCAAGCATGACTAGTCATAGATGCATGCATCAAAACAGTCAGCGAGAGGGGCGGCCAGTCATCACTTGTTGTTGTTCTGTCTTCCAAGAAGGTTGCCGCCGTCGTCGCTCCGCCCCTTGCGCACGCTCCAGGGTTCTCAGCACGTGCACGATCACCTGGAAGCTCCCGCCCGAGGTCACAACCCAAGCACGTGTCGGGATTCGAGGATGCGAGAGATCGTCACCTGTCATTTCAATTCACTCTCATCACAGTCTTAGACTATCTGTTCACCACAGCAGTGGCTGTTAGGGCCGCGCTTCACCAGGCACAGCCACGCCAATTTGACATGGGTATGCTGCTAAGTGCCCGAGACGGTCGCAACTTTCGGTGCTGATCTGCTTACAAGCCTGCAACAACCGGGATCTGAGGTTGGAAGCGTCGGCAACTCTCCCGCGCCGGCCCTACTGGCGGCAGCACTAATACTGGCTCTCCTTACAGTAAGTAGCCCGTTCCTCGCTCAAGCACTCTCACACGACCCTGAACGTTCACCGTCGCGTCGCATTGCGGCTCGAATATTTGCAATGGGTGACGCGCAGCCCAACGAGAAGGTCGTGTATGCGCTCCAGAGCGCAGTCGCGACAAACATGAAGCGACTGCGCGACAGCATCGATGGCCTACGGCAGATACACAACCGCTTGAAAGACAACAACGGAAACTCCATCAATCTCATCGCGCAATTGACCGCTCTCAAATCGAACCTTGCAAATATGCACGACTGGCTCAGTCATGCGCTATCAGATATGCATCCTCAATTGCTCTCCGACCTGGACGTCCTGATGACCTCGTGCGGTATGCTGATGCGGCACTTGGACGCCTTGGTCAAGAACCTCAAGCAACCGGATCATGTCCCTCTCGATTATGCGACCCGAGTGAAGTATGCTGTTGGTAGCCGGTCCATGGAGCGCTTGCGGAAAGTTGCGCAAGGACAGACTGAAGCTGTTACACTACTGCTAGCTGCCTGTAAATGGTGAGCCTTGAGGTCTTCCGCCACGAAGTCACGAATCCTAACTCCGACAGTCATGCAATGGCGCAGCGCAAGATACTGCTTTACAAGTCGCGCCAGATTCGATCACGTGATGCCAACCAGCTCAAGGTCCTAACCCGCTCTTGGAAGGTCGACGGAGGATGCATGAGGGTCTTGACGCAAGCATCAGCCATGATTCAATGGTTCAGATATCTGTACTACGTGAAGCTGATGCGCAAAGAGCCGGTACACGAGCCCACGGAGGAGGACTACGAAATCGCCGCTGCGAACACACGCTCCGATGCGATAGATCGAGCGTTGCAACAAGACGCCACCACTCTGCGCCGAGAGACCAAGCTGGTCATGATGGGTGACCGTGACAGTGGCAAGGAACTGATCATGAATCAGATGAAAGTGCTGTATGCGGAAGGATATTACCCTGTCGAAGAGCGCAGGAAATACGTCTACGCCGTACGCTCAACTGTCCGCCTGCTTATGCATGCCATCATCGACCTGCTAAAGGATACCGGCATCAGCCTTCCGAGCAATCTCAATCAGCACTTTGCGATACTGCTGCATGAGGTGGAGACAGTGACTCTGCCCACAATAAGTCCGGAAGCTGTCGAAGCCGTTCAGACCATATGGACATGTTCAGAGTTCTCCAAGCTCTTTGTTCAGAATTTCGAGATTGACTTTCCTCAATATTCACCCTACTTTGCCCAAGAGATAGAAAGGATAGCTGACGATGATTACCTGCCCACCGAGGCAGACATGATGCGTCTTAACCAATCGCTTGGTGGCATCAAAGAGCTGCGCTTCAATTGGGACGAGCTCGATATCCACCTGTTCAATGTCTCTGGGTGCGTAATCACATCGGGTAGACTTGATATATACTAATGTTTTACCTAGACACTACTTTTCGGGCAACTTTCGCAAGCGCTGGCATCATCAGCTTGATGGCGCGACATCGCTCGTGTGTACCATCGACGTCTCACGCTACGACAAGCCTTATCTTGGGCAATCCACAGAATCCCAGCTCCTAGAAGGACTTCGCGAACTTTGAACTCTGGGCAGCTTCAGAAAAAGTTCGCAAATTCATCGATCATCTTGCTTCTCAACAACTTTACCCGCTTTCGAGAGAAGCTTCCATTCTCCCCACTCGAAACCTTCTTCTCGGACTACGTACCCAGCGAAGAGGATCCTGAAACATCAGCACGTCAGTACATCCTGAAGCGTTTCAAGGATGTAAACCGGAACCATCTGTCAATCTATTCATTCTGGGTCGATCTTGATTTGAGCGACAACACGCATCTATACGCTGCGCTTAAGAAGACGCTTCAGCACATTCAGCAGCGCAAAGCCAGAGAGGAGGTCTGGAACGCCAGCAACAACACTGTGGTCTCGACCACTCGATCATCCACAGGTTTGGCGGGCAAGCTTATACTTAGCCGCAGTCGCAGTGCCGTTTCGCCAGAGAAGAGATCTGGAACAAGTGGGTCTGAGATGATTAGCTCTGTGCAGAGTGATAAGACAGGATGATAACGCCTGCTCACGCCATGCACAATATCGTCCTTTTCGATGTGCTGTCCGGCACGTTTTCGCAGTATTTTATCTTCTTCAAGCATGGACATAAGAGGCGTTGAGGTCATAAGGGTGCTCCTTGCACAAGGATCTCGGGCCCTTCGTGGCAATGGTATACGGCAGGGAGACGATTGGATCGATAGCATTTGCGGCTGGCTTTGGCCTCTTTTCGGCGTTCCGGATGCGAAGATACCACATTGCGATTGTTTCTTTTGTCAATATTTTCTTCTGCGACACATTTCAGTGGCGCCATGGTTGTCTAAATCGGACACGGATGCAGTAAGCATATCAGAAGCACACCTCCACACTACAGATTAAGCATCATAGAGCTAGACGTCAAATATAAAGGCGCAGCACAAAAAGCGATGCAAACAGTCTATGCCCTTTGCTTTTGTCGCATTTCGTTTTATTTTCACCAGTCAGCCCCGGGTTCCTTCTTCCTCCTCAGCGTGTCTTTTTCCGCACCCTGCTTAGCACTAGCGCCTCCTCCACATGTTCGTGCCCCAGACGCCACAGACTTCAGAATGACTCGGACCTGTCATCAACCCCATTCTCGGGCCCCCAAAGACTGGATGCAGGCACACGATGTAGGTAACCTGGGGAGAACGTGGGGACCCCGCAATCCGGAAAAAGGCTACCAGAGACTAGGATGCAGCGTTGCTGATCTCCCGTGACATGCGCATACGATGGTTATACAAAGTATGGTGTATTTGTCCTACTGTGGAGCAAAAAAGAAAGAGCTACTGTGTTCATTTCAAGGTCGTACTTGTACTGCACGTCGCCCGTTTGAGC
Organism: Parastagonospora nodorum SN15; assembly: GCF_000146915.1. NCBI lineage: Eukaryota > Fungi > Ascomycota > Dothideomycetes > Pleosporales > Phaeosphaeriaceae > Parastagonospora > Parastagonospora nodorum. The sequence continues at coordinate 187,296 of NW_001884557.1, forward strand.
TAAATTTGCTAAGTGGGTAGACGCTCACTCGCCCTTCAATTCCCGGCCAAAGACTTTATTATCCTTAAGAGCACCGATCGAACTTGGAAACTTGACAGTGACAGTCTCTTCACTGCCATCATGGAGAAATCCGACCCATACACAGAGCGCATCGAAACCGTCAGAGTATCCTCTCCAACAATGAGCGATACTGAGAAACAACACCACGACGATGCCGTCGGCGCAAACCTCGAGCTTGACGAAAGCTCTCCGCCACCAGGATACTTCACATCAAAGTTCTTCGTCGGCACGATGGCAGCAATCGGCCTTGGACTGATGGCAGGTGTTGGTATGTATTCTTGATCGAGATTTGCAAAGTATCGAAGCCACACTAACACGAATTGCTCTTTTAGCTGCTTTTGGTTACGCAGCTCCAATCCTCCCTCTAATCAACGCAGACATCGGGCCCGTAAGCTCTCTCTGTCTATCCTCAAACCAACCCCTCCCCAATTCCCACTTCATGACCTCCCGCCTTTTTGCGTCTCACTAACCTCCTCCCCAGGATCCAAACATAGTCTGGGTCGCCCTCTCCTACACCCTCACTTCCGCCGTAACCCTCACCATAATCGGCCGCATTTCCGACATCTTCGGGCGCCGCTGGGTCTTCGTCACTGGCTCCATGCTCGGCGTGCTCGGCGCCATAATCTGCGCGACAGCGCAATCCATCCCCGCCTTGATCGTCGGTACAACAATCATGGGCATCGCGGCCGCCACGCAACTTTCATATTTCTACGTCATGGGCGAACTCGTACCGATGAAATACCGCCTCGCGGGCAATGCATTCTGTTATCTGTTTTGTATTCCCGGGAGCGGCGTGGCGCCGGTGATAAGTACGAGTTTTATCGAGTATTGGCCGGGGGTTGGGTGGAGAGGGTGTTATTACGTGCTCATTGGGATTCAAGCGTCTAGTTGCGCGTGTTGGATTCTCTTCTACCACCCGCCTACGTTCTCGTGAGTGTGAATCCCTAGCAAGCTGTCTCAGAGTCCTGGTCTCTCTAACTGTTCGACACGTTTAGCATGAAACATGGTCGGGACGCGAGTGTGCTGAGATATATCAAGGACTTCGACTACACTGGTACGGCGCTGTATACAGGTGGTCTGCTGGTGTTCATGATGGGATTGAACTGGGGCGGGAGCGTGTATGCTTGGTCCTCGGGATACGTGATTGGGACGATTGTAGCGGGATTGGTTGCACTGGTGTGTTTCGTCCTGTACGAGTGCTACGTGGATTTGAAAGAGCCGTTGGTGCCGATGCATATCTTCAGTAACTATTCATGGAATGCTTCAGTCGTACTGACGGGCTTGGGGGCGAGCGTGTACTACGCCTTCGCCATTGTGTGGCCGAGTATGGTTGCGGTGCTGGTAAGTCATTCCCTTACAATCCATCTTGATATAAGATGGAACTAACAGTGGAATTCAGTACTCCGACGGCGGCGCCATGAACTCCGCCTGGCTATCCTCCCTTGTCGGCCTCTGCATCACCCTAGGCCAAATTGTCGGCGGCTTCTCCGGCAAGAAAATCGGGCATCTCAAATGGCAATGTGTCGTCGGCATCACCTTGGGCGCGATATGCTTCGGCAGCATGGCAACATGCGGCGTCGGCACCATGTCGCGCGCCGCAACCCTCCTGTCCTTTGGCGTCTTCTTCGTCGGCTGGACTGAAGGCGGTACGTCTGTCCCATTTCCCTCTGACCGTTGTGCAACCTGACACCACTAAAGCTGCCATAACAATCGTCACACTCGCCGCAAAAGACCAGTTCGCACTCGGCACCGCCTCAGGCGTAGCAGGTTCCATCCGCTTCCTCATCTCCTCCATCGCCGCCACAGTCTACACCGTGATCCTCTCCAACCGGCTCACCACCACAATCGCCTCGCAAGTCCCTCCCGCGCTGCTCGCTGCGGGTCTGCCATCAACCTCCATCCCCTCGTTCATCTCCGCATTCGCGCTGGGGCCCACAGCCTTCGCCGCAATCCCAGGTGTTACGCCCGAGATCATCGCAGCGGGCAGCAGCGCGTACAAGCAAGCCAATGCCGACGCATATCGCACGGTGTTTCTGAGCAATATTGCGTTCTCGGGCGTCGCGATTGTGTGTAGTTTGTTGCTGCCGGATGTGGATCATTTGTTGACGGGACAGGTTGCCACGACGCTGCATCGGGGGCGGGATGAGGGGCTTGTTGCTGGGGAGAAGGAGTGAACCGGGGAAGTATGTGTTCTCCATGTGCAGTTGAACAGCTGTGTTTCAGTGATCAAACATACCTCGTGTGGATGTGGATGTTGGCTGCAATCCTTTCGACTCTCTGGTTCTACTATTGACCAGTGTTGGTCGGGAACATCGTAGACTTTCCTGGCGGAGAGACTACTTTATAAGTCTGTCTTGCTATTGTTCTCATCGTTACGAACCGCACACCATTCCCATGTGCGTAATAGATAACCTTTGCCGCGAATCTACCACACATAGGTCGCCACGAAGGGAAGATTGGAACGGACGCCGCGGTCCCCACAATTTGCTTTGCCATAAAGAAGAGGTGAAGCAGGCGAGGTCTGAGAATCCATGCTAGGCAATCACAGTACAAGCATTTAGTGCTTCAACATAAATGTCGATACCAACTTCATATTTTCACACAAATATTCACAACAAAGTAGAGTATAGCATAGATATTCATTCCATCATCAATCATCCCATTCCCCCTATAATCTTTCTTATTGAAGAAAAGAACAAAATCTTATCCACCGGCACAAAAAAAGCCCCCCCAACTGCCCAATCAAGCTTATACAAGCTAACTAAATGCCCCGCCTCGTACAGCAAAGGGCTAGGTAGATAAGAATAAATATGGTTCTGCACATCTGCTCGGACTTTGCCCAAGTGACTCGCGCCCTTTCCATAGATGATATCTCTCTCGCAAATCGTAGAAAGCAGCGAGCCTGCCATTCGCTCCGGGGGGATGCTTGCTCGAAATAAGAAGAAGACATGAGGTGCCCCGATATATTGTCGCCCAAAACAAGTATAATAAACGCCGGTACCCATGCCCATATGTCCCAGACGCGCAAAATGCAACGCATCCTTCATCGTTGACAGAAAAGTTCAATTTCACCAATCTGGCCGCCGCCGGGGTTCATGTCTCGTTGCTGCTCTTTCCAGTTTTCAAAAGCTTCTTGCACGTCATCGTCGCATTGTATGCTGACATACGTGTTTTCGCTGTCGAGATATTTGAGCTTGACTTGTCCAGAGCCCAACGAGACTGACGTTGACCGCTGAAGCTTCGCATCGATTCGGTCTTTTAGTGATTGGAAGCTAATGTTTGTGCTGACGACCAAAACCATCGTACTGCCAGCCGAGGGGCAGTGCACCTTGACCTTCAATTGTGTGGGTATATTCGAGTCCTGTTGCGATAGTGGTGGCGACATATTCCTAGAATCCATGGATGCTGGAGTCAATGTGCCCTGACTTCGCTCGAAAGAAGACGCCGGGGTCATTGTGCGGGGCAGAGACGGTGCGTAGTTTTGAGCTCGTAGTTGCGGTGCTCCGTGGTAGTCGGTGTTAGCTAGCTCAGCCGCGGTGCGTTGCTGGATAAGGCGATCTCGCTGGATCGCTGGGGACTGGGTGGCAGCTCGTGGAGGCGGTTGGTTGGCCGGCGAATTGTTCTGGCTCCTATTTATGATTGCGGCATTGTAGGCGTAATGTGTCGGGAAAGGTGGTACTTCGGGCACTGGTGGCTGTGGTCCATTCGATCTCCTGCCGTTTGGATTCAGATTTGAATTTATATCGGGGCTACTAGCCGCCCTCAACCGGCCCTGAGAAGACATGGCTTGGGGTGGAAGCGAAGGTCGACTGCGCGCTGGTGCGTATTGAGCTGATCCTTCTCTTGCGCCATTCCGGGTCTGTGCAGGCGCTGTGTAACGGTTGTTCTCTTCATGATTATAGCTGTTTGGCGGTTGCTGCCGTGGAAAGGGGAAAGTACCCGCAGAAGCTGAGCTTGTCCTGGCATTGGAGTAGGTTGACATGGGCGTCTCGGCCGTGGGCGAAAAGTAAGACTCCTGATTGCCACCAGATTGCAGTTGCTGAGTGCGCAAGCTCAGTGGTGGGCCGGCACTGCCCATGGGGAAGCGGGGCGGTGCTTCGCTTTCGCCAGTCGTCGATCGGGACCGTATGGATGCCGCTGAGCTGTTCTGCATATTCCTATAACTATCTCTTGGGTAGACGGTAAGTGGGTCGACATCTTCCTCGTCGTCGTCTGCCTCATCCTCGCGGTAGGGATTCTCCAGGACTTGGTCGCGCATGTATGCAAATTGGGTATCTGATGGTTTTGAGGCAGTCGTGCTTGCGCTTGCTCGCGCCTGGTCCTTCCATACACGTCGCTGCATGTCGACCTGAGTCGCCCACTGCTTCATTTCTGCCTCGGTCGGGAAGCGGATGATAAAGTTCTCGATGCCAGGGTCGCCTTTCCAGAATATTTGGCATGTGTACGATCCTGTATTGTCAGATTTTGTGACTGCATATCTAGCCTCTGAACTTACCTGGTTTTTGTAGAGAGATGGTTTCGGTGACGTTCTGCATGAAGATGCGGCCCTTGAGCTGCAGCTTCGGCTTTCCGTCTTTGGTAACGAGTGTCCTCGTAGACATTTTGTTCTTGGGCTTGTTGACATTGATCTCTTTGCAGCAGAGCAGAATCATTTCGAATAGGTAGATCTTGTACTCGCGCTCCTCATTCTTCGAGGACATGCTCTCGCCCTTGAGCACTGTGTACTGTCCATAGAGGAGCAGATCGCCAAAGCCTTCGATTCGGTGGCCTTTCCAGTCCTCGACAAGCGTCTTGAGCTCCTCTACAGCCTCGACGCGCTCTTCGCGGGCGATGGCATCATTGGTGCCCGCGAGGACGGAAGATGCCGCTTCGATGCCGCGGGAGATGTCGTCGCGGCGCCCCTCGTCCAGGTCACCCTTGTCGCGCAATTGCTGTCCGCTAATTAGCACTATATCTGAAGCACGTGGGTGCGCGTCTCATACCGAAAGCAGAAGTGGGTATTTGGTCAGCCGTTGAAACGGTTTCAGAAGGAACGACGTGAGCAGCGTCGGAGATTCGACCATCTGGCGCATCTCGGGTGATCCTCCCGTCTCCTTGAGTTTCTCAAACTCGCGCATGGCAATCTGCTCGCATTTCTTCTGGTTCGCAATGTAGGGCTCGTAGACCTTGAAGGCCTCCTTGTAGAGCACAAATAGATTACCCCAGTTCTGCTCCTCGGGCGGCTGGGCGTTGGTCTGCTCGACGCGGATGAGGAAGCGGCGCTGGAAGTCGAGCAGGGCATTGAGGTTCAGGAAGATGTCGTGCACCTGGTCGCCGCTGATGACGCCCTTTTCCTCGACGAGCTTCTTGAACTCCTGCAGCAGCTCCAGGTGCTGCACGTAGGTGCGCTCCGTCTTGACGAGCTCGTCGATGATGTGCTCGCGCTGGGTGCGCTTGGTGGTGGAGGCAAGGTCGCCAATGGAGGCCTGGGCGGCGTCGATTTTGCCCATGGCAACAAGCGAGTCCAGCACGCGGTTGACGACGTTGGTGACCTGTCTCATTAGCCTGGGCCCGAGCGGGGGGTCGCACAGCGGGGGGGTCTCACCTTCACGAAGCCAGTCGTGTCGTCGCCGTACAGGTCGCCGAGGATGAAGCAGCTCTCCTGGGGGATGCCGAGCTCGCCGACGCAGCTCTGGATGAAGCGGTAGGTGGCCATCTTCTCGTTCTTCTTCAGGCTCTTCTCGTCCGTCTTGGAGTTGGGGATGCTCAGCAGGGTGCGGGGCTCGAGGGCGTTGTACAGCTCCATCAGCGGATAGCCCCTCCGGAAGGTCCTCCACAGCAGCGTCACGGGGTCTGCATCGTCGTCGGCCTTGTCCTCCTCCTCGGCCATCCACTCCTTGAAGCCGGGGATCAGGCGCAGGCGCATCTGCAGCTGCAGACAGCGCTGGAACAGCGAGGTGTCCTTGTCGGCGCGCTTGTTGAGGACATTGTCGCTCGCCTCGACGGGGCCGCCATTGACGGGGGTGCTGCTGGCGAAGGTGGGCGGCGGCTGGCCCCCGAACAGCGTGCTCGTCGAGGTGGCCTGGGTGCTTTGGGTGTCGCGGGCGCTGCTGTGCGAGTAGCTCGAGTACTGGCTCTGGTGGCTCTGGTAGCTCTGGTGGGACATGAGGGCGGGCGGCCCGGTGGTGCTGGCGATGCGGTTGTGGGCAGCGGCGGCGTGGGCGTGGGCGGCGGACTGGGAGACGACCTGGTGAGAAGTGTGAGCGCGCCCCAAGCCCGAGTGGAAAGCCAATCCTCCTTCCATGCTAGTTCTTCATCTCCTTGCAGTGCAGGATAGGCAAGAGCGAGTCCAAGCGCTAATCGCTAGGCAGGGTCTCCACCAGCAGTCACGGTCACGGTCCACGGTACCTCGCGGGCGGGCCAAGCCAGATTATGCACGCGTCGGAGCCTGCAGACAGATGCAAGATGCACGATGCACGATGGCGCAGCGGGCGGGTGGTGTTATGCTACGTGCTGGAGCCTGGAGCTGGCTGCGAGATGGGCGACGGCGACAGTGTGGTTGCAGTTGCAAGAGCGCTTCAGCGGGCGCTCTGAGCCTCAATAGGGGCGCTGCGTTTCATCCAAGCCCATCGTCGGGCTGCATCACGTGACCGTCCTCCAGCCTTAATGCCTGACGTTTAGCCGTCTCTCCAGGGCCGCCGTTCAATGCTGCCCTTCCCTTCACGCTGCGGTGCTGCACCGACGCGGTCCGAGAGGGACGGCGCGTGGGCCTGCGCTGTCTGCCGCTCACTACAGCTCTTCACCACCCAGTAGGTTTGCCTGACAGCTACTCGAGAGCCTCTGCGCCTCCCGTGACCTCCCTCATGTCACGATGCAACGTCTATTCGCCTTCTGCAGTCCCGACTTCGGCTGCGATCGCCGTGCGCGCAGCACGGTCCGTGGACATCACAATCAACCTCGCCCTCCATCACCTCGCGATATGCAGTACCTTGGCCAACGACTTCACCGCTCCTTGCATCGTCAGCGCTGCGGCGCCCATCTACGCGCCACGCCTCGCAGCACCCCATCGAGCAGTATGTATTGGCCGCCGCGATGGAGCAGCCGAGGTCGTCTGATCAACGGCGCTTGCAGGACGAGCTCCGACGAGGTATCTGATGGTCGCCGTGTTCTGGCTTCATAATATGCGTTCCTCCGGCATGAGTTCATGCGAGCCACAATTCCCCTTTGCTAGTGACTTTGAACACGTTCGACCATTTTTAAGCTTGCAATAGCTGGCTGACTGCTGCCGACAATATGCCATAAGGTGGGCAATATACCTAGCGGGCAGCGTGCCGTTGCGACGCATGAAACCTCGAGCCCGCCCAGACGTGCACATGCAAAGATTTCACTTGTTTCAATCAACACCACACTGACTGGTGAAGGCTCTGAGGGGTACAAAGACATGCAGGTGTACAGTACCGACGTCTGCTCTCCACACATGTCCTGTCTGTTTTAGCCCTGTCAGCTACGGCTAGTGACAGATGGGTGGTGTCGTGAGCTGGGGTCCACATCGGGCGCTCGGACGACGATCTTTAGGCGGAAGGGACGACCACCACATGCTTCTCGAATCTCAATCTCGAGGCTCAGTCACGTCACCACTGCGACCTGTCCAGACTCTGCGCACTGCCAATTTAATCGCTTGAATCACTTGCACTGCCTGTCGCGCTCCCATTCTCTGCGCGCGCCCTGCCACCATCACCCACATGACCTGAACTTGCGACCCGCAGGCAACAGGGCGAACACCCCAAAGTCCATGATCAACCCCATATAATTTTCCCTCTCCACGCCGAATACCGCAACCACAACTCTGCCCTGCGACAACTCTCCCTTCCGCACCAAATCTCCCCCGCCGCAACCCAACATGGCCGGCCCACTTGGGAGCCCTGCTGCCCAGTTCTCCGGGCCGCCGTACATGCATCCTTTCCGCCCCGCGTCCTCGATGAGCGCAAACAGATTCGACGAAGGCTACTCCGAGGAGACACGCAGTCAAAGTGGGAGCGACATGGTCATGAGGAGCGATTCGCGGCTGGCTGACGATGGGATCCAGCCTGACTCTCCATTCACCCTGCCCGACTGGGTCATGGCCCTGAGCGAGGGCGAGCGAAGTGGTGGGTAGCACTACGTTGGTTCTGGTGTTTCATACTAACGTGTCCTAGAATTTGCATATGCCATCCTACGGTCATTACGAACCTCATCGATATCAGAAATCGTGCAAAAGCTGAACCCGTTGCTCCACCTCGATCCCGTACTGCATCTCCCGCCCGAAATCACCTTCCAAATCTTGTCATATCTCAACCCGGAGACCTTGCTGCGCTCGTCGACGCTCTCCCGAGCATGGAGGAACCGGGTCTTAGACAGCCCGCTGTGGAAGCTATTATTCCGTCTCGAGGGATGGAATAGCAACTTTACACAAGTGCGCGCATTCGAAGAGGAACAAAAGCAGAGACGTGTCGAGGGCAAGGAAAAGGAGCGCAAGACGCGACCACGAGCCGCCGAAGACGTCGAGTACGATAAGCCTTCGAGCAAGAAGCGTGCGCGAGAGCGACAATTGTTCGGCGATGGCCCACCAGGAAACAGCATACCAGAATCTGCGGACGGCAGTTCCTCCTGGAGCGAGCAACATGGACTTGTCGAGGCCGACGACAGTCCCACGGCTCGGGCAGAAGATCGGATGGAGGGCCTATCTTTCGACAACGACTCGTCCGTTGAGACACAGGAGCGAAAACTCATTACTGCTGGGAGCTCATCCGCGGCTGACTTCGATCTTTCGGGGGTTCCAGTACAACCATCATTATTACTGCCTGGGTCGGAACCCAAAATCAACTGGCAATATCTGTACAAGCAAAAGCGACGACTTGAAGACAACTGGAACGCTGGACGATTTTCCAATTTCCAGCTCCCACATCCTAACCACCCGGACGAAGCTCATACTGAGTGCGTGTATACGATACAGTATTCGGGCAAGTACCTGGTTAGTGGTAGTAGAGATCGAACCATAAGGGTCTGGAATCTCGATACCCAGCGCCTGATCCATCAACCACTCACTGGCCACGAAGCTTCGGTCTTGTGTTTGCAGTTTGATGAGCGACCTGGGCAAGATGTCATCATCTCCGGAGGCTCCGACTGCAGAATCATTCTTTGGCGATTCTCTACTGGGCGTATCATCAAGGAGATTGAGAAGGCGCATTCCGAGTCTGTCTTGAATCTGAAGTTCGACGACCGGTACTTGGTCACTTGTTCGAAAGACAAGACGATCAAAGTGTGGAATCGCACGGAGATCATGCCTACTGATGACACCTATCCTTCATCGACACTAAAGTCTGCAGCGAAGTTTCCTTCATACATCATCAACATGCAAGAATACGTTGAGAGCCAACATCTGTACCTGAAACCATTGCTTCCGTACAGTCTGATTATGACTTTAGAAGGTCACGGTGCGGCTGTGAATGCTATCCAAATTCTGGGTGGAAACATAGTTTCAGCATCGGGGGACCGCAGTGTCAAAGTATGGAATGTACGGACAGGTGCTTGCATACGGACCTTTTCGGGCCACAGCAAGGGTATTGCATGTGTGCAGTTTGATGGCCGCAGGATCGTCAGTGGCAGTTCGGACGAAACCGTGCGCATATTCGACCAAGCAACGGGGGCCGAAGTTGCCTGTTTACAGGGCCACACTAGTCTCGTTCGTACTGTGCAGGCTCAGTTCGGCGATCTTCCAGGCAATGAAGAGGAGCTTGAGGCACAGGCACGAGCGGTCGACCGGAACTTTTTCGATGCGCAGAATAGGGGTCTCGTCTCAAATGTTCTTAGCAAGAATCAGCGGCGAGCTCGGAACGCAGGGTCAAGAGATCCGAAGGCTATATTTGCCTATGGCGCAAAGCTTCCACCTGGCGGAGGTGGAAGCAAGTGGGCCCGCATTGTTTCCGGTTCCTACGACGAGACCGTCATCATCTGGAAACGCGGACCTGACGGAGCATGGGAAAAGGCACAGACCTTGTACCAAAACGAAGCCGTTAGGAACGCAGGAGGTCGACCTAGACGACCCGCCGTTCTCCCACAGGCAAATGCTCCTCAAGCAAACCAGAATCCACCTCAGAACAACCCGCCACCGGCACAAGCTGCGCCTCAAAACAACTTCCAAGCCCTCGCCCAGCAGGCACAGGCACAAGCGCAGGCAGCACACAATCTCGCTCAACAAGCACAAGCGCTTCATGCAGCTTCGCAAGTTGCGCAGGGCACTAATGCCAACGTCACAACCGCTACCACAAACGTGACCACGGCAGCCGCAGCGGCTGCTCAAGCGGCTGCTCATCCTGCACAAGCAGCTGCACAACCACCACAAGGCGCAGCAGCGCATCATCACCACCATGGACATCATCACCACCACCCGCACCCCCTCGCTGGCCCGCTGAACAACCAGGGCACCAATTCGCGCGTCTTCAAGCTTCAATTTGACGCTCGCAGGATCATCTGCTGTAGCCAGGACCCAACGATTGTTGGATGGGACTTTGCCCAGAACGATAAGGATATTATCATGGCGAGTCAGTTCTTTGGCGATTCGTTCTAGAATAAGGGTATCTTGCGTAGGGCTGCGGCATTTGGGGAGTTTCGCTATCATTACGTCTTTTCAGTTGGAGCGCAAGGGCATATTCATGGCGCATTGTTATGCGTGTATTTCCGATTGGGCACTGGTTGGTATGGGAAAATGAATGCATAGCATGGACAGGAAACGAAATAAACGGTTCTTTATTATTTTCTCAATGGAATTCCAGCGGTATGAGCTGCTATGATACGATGAACTACTACGGTCAATTCACGATTCGCAGCACTGTATGACAGCACTTAGCATCTCAAGTGTAATCATCCTTCATTTCTCATGTCACGAAAATAAACATGTCGACTCACGGTACGGAACTACAGGGCTTCTACAAGCCCTGTCTCCTTCGTACGCTGTCCAATTACAGACACCATAACATAAAATGTCCATCTCACATTCTTTTCTTACTCACTTACCGTCATCTCTCCCTCTGCGTCAGCCAAAAATCCGCTGCCTAACCAGCTTATGCGTACTCAATAAATGTGCCTCCGGCCCGCGTCGTGACAATAAGCCTGGCCGCGGCGTAGCGCTTACTCTCCACCCAACAGCGGCAGGCGCGGGTGACGGCACATCAGGGATCCGGACAGCGCGCAGACTTGTAGACGGTTTGTGCGGATCGGATACTATGGATTCTATCGATGTTAATCGAAGGGGTGAGACGGTTGATTTTCATGTGCGCATGGTTGAGTGGAGTGCGTGTCACGTGCTGGGCGCTTGGGAGTGTGAAATTGCACATGCACATGCACATGCACCTGCGTCATTCATGTGTTTCCGAGGCTTTTCGAGAGAGCACATGATGCGCGGAGGGGGATTAAAGTTTGCTGTGCTGTGTAAAGGCATGGTTGGATTCGAAGAGGGGTGGGTGGTGCTGTGGGGTTGCGGTCGTCGGTTAGCGATGTGTGTCAGACTGGCATCGCTGGTTGGTATTTAGCCTACATCGGCGAGGCCTGTATGGTAATCGGGGTACCATGAGAGAGGGGGCAAATCTTGAAGTTTGTTCGACTCGGTGCTGATATTCGCTGGAGTATTGATGCACCAGGTTCCTGGGTACAGATGTTCGTGGCAATAATATTCTCTAGTTTGGGCTACTGATGTCCGTGGCTGTGATGTTCTCTCTTTGGGGAAAGTATGTCGGTCGCGCCGGGTAGGTTTACTTGGGCTAGTGCGGGTGTGGAGAGGACGGTGAACGCTCCTGTAAGGGTAGAGGCCGACAATCACATGACGGTGAGCGTCGAGGCAGACAGCGAAGGCAGTGTTCGTCCGTTGTTTATTATGGGGTGGAGTCGTGTAATGAGCAGTTGGGAGCCGGAACCTGTGCACCCGCAGCAGCCGGAGAGGCGTCCATCAGACATGCATACGAATGCTCGCGCTATGATGCGAAAATATAGGGACCGGAAATCTTTACATGCTTGCGCTGCCGGGCGTGATAAGGCTGAGTGTAGGTGCGTGGTCGTCGGCACCGGAGCCTGAGTGCATCCGCCAGACGCTAAGATGCAGAGGCAAGAACAGCCGGGGGATGGCGACATGCCACGAAATGCACGCCGCCCTGGCGGGCCCGCACTCCCCACTTCTCAGAATGCCCCTGGATTTGGAGGCGCGTTTTTCGTCCGCAACCGGAATGCCTGGTGTTCCTGGAGTCTGGATACGCGTATTGTGCAGGGTGTGAATGGGCGCCCTGCAGACTGCGACAGAATGAAGTCACCATCGGCCCGTTGATGTCTGCGACTGTGTGGGCAACGTCAACGAAGAACGTCGGGCAAACAGTACTTCGTACAGCCTCGCAGGACAGTGGCCACGCGGTGAGAGATTGCATGTCGAGTCTGTGGCGCTGTTGCATGTCCAATTACACGTAGCGAATCGCCTTGGACTTCCTCGGACCAGTTCAGCTCGCTACGTTACACAAGAGACCGGCCGGCTGATGTCGCCAATCCTCCGCGGCCTCACAGAGACATGTGCGCGGGGCCACAGCGTCCAGTGTATACGACCCTGAGTTCTGGTTGCTGGGGACGATCGCAGCACACGTTGCATCGCCATGGACTGGACTATGGGAGAGCCGCACGAACAGGCCGCCCCAGCAAATGTCAGTCGCAGCTCGGACCGCGAGATTCACGATGCACGATGAGTCGAAACGAACGGGCATCGCACACAACCGGTGCTGATTGGCGCGTATTCATTCTCGGCAGCGTATATGCCGTATCCGACATTCTCGACTTGCCGCATCAGGCCACGCCATTGACACAAGCGAGCTCCAGCGCCCGGACAGCAGGCCATCCGCCTGCCGTCGCAACGCAGGCCAAGCCCTCTGTCCGCCGCCGCTGGACCAAATTCCTTCCTTGGGGCGGCCAGGCCGCAGTTCATTAGCTGCCTGCTCCTACATTTACCGGACGCCGCGCTCTTCGTTTATAATAGCTGTCACCAGTGCCCTTTCTCGACTTCCTTTGCTTGTATCATCCTTTAATACTTTTTTTGCTTTTCTTCTAGTACCCTTCCCCCGGATAGCACCGCCAATAAGCTAGTGGCGACAGCTCTCTCGCCCACCATGAATCCGGTCGGCAACCTCGCCGTGAACAATTACGACCGCGAGGCTGCCCATACTGGAGCACCAAGCCAAGACATGGCCAACCACCCGTCTAACCACTCGCACACTTCCGATTATGAAAGAGAGATTTCAGATTCCGACGCTTCGACAATAGCGCCGAACGGTGATGGATCACCACAGAGCAAGAGGAACGACGCACGCAGACAATCCTATCGCAGCGCCAATGAAATAGCCGAAGAGGCTCAAGAGACCGCGAGAAGGGAGGAGGAGGTCCATCAGCTTGCCAGGAGATTGACTACCCAAAGTCACGCTACGGCCGCTGGCCAAAACCCATTCCATGCACCCCCAGGTTCAGCTCTCGACCCGCATGGAGAGAACTTTAATGCTCGTGCCTGGACAAAGGCTATGCTCAACCTGCAGCTCGAGGACGAAAACGCTGGCCCTACCCGGACCGCTGGTGTATCGTTCCGCAACCTCAACGTTCACGGCTTTGGTGCTGAGACCGACTACCAAAAGAGTGTTGGTAATGTCTGGCTCGAGGGACCGGGACTCTTCAAGCGTTTGAGAGGAGACAAGGGCCGCAAGATTGATATCTTGCAGAACTGCGATGGTCTGGTCGAAGCTGGCGAGATGCTAGTTGTACTGGGTCCTCCGGGTTCCGGTTGCTCTACCTTTTTGAAGACCATCACCGGCGAGACGCATGGTTTCTACGTGGACAAGGAATCGCACATCAACTACCAGGGTGTCAGTCCGGAGCTGATGAACAAGAACTACCGAGGTGAAGCCATCTACACCGCTGAGGTCGATGTTCATTTCCCAGCCATGACGGTCGGCGAGACGCTCTACTTCGCTGCGCAGGCTCGACGTCCCCGTAACATTCCCGGCGGGGTCAGTGTCAAGCAATACGCCGAGCACCAACGCGACGTAATCATGGCACTCTACGGTATCTCCCACACCCTCAACACTCGTGTGGGCAACGACTTTATTCGCGGTGTCTCTGGCGGAGAGCGAAAGCGTGTCACCATTGCAGAGGCCTCCCTCAGCAGAGCACCTCTCCAGGCTTGGGACAACTCCACTCGTGGTCTCGATTCTGCAAATGCCATCGAGTTTTGCAAGACCCTCCGCATGGAGACTGAAATCAGCGGGACTACCGCCCTCGTTGCCATCTACCAAGCCCCGCAAGCCGCCTACGACCTTTTCGACAAAGCGCTTGTCCTTTACGAAGGCCGACAGATATACTTTGGCAAGACCACCGATGCTAGGGAATATTTCATCAGCATGGGCTTCGAATGCCCCGCTCGCCAGACCGACGCCGATTTCCTTACCTCTATGACCAGCGCTCTCGAGCGTGTCGTGCGTCCCGGCTTTGAGAACCGCGTCCCCCGTACCCCGGATGAGTTCGCGCAGCGATGGAACGAGTCTCACGAACGCGCGGCGCTGCTGGCCCAAATCGAAGCTTATGAGCAGAAGTATCCACTTGGCGGAGAATACGCTCAGAAATTTGCGGAGTCCCGCAAGGCCCAACAAGCTCGTGGTCAGCGCGAAAAGTCTCCATACACTCTATCTTACGGCCAGCAGATCAAGCTCTGCTTATGGCGTGGATTCGTGCGTTTGAAGGCCGATCCGAGCATCACCGTCGTCCAGCTGCTTATGAACTCCGTCATGGCTCTCATTGTATCGTCCATCTTCTACAACTTGCCTTCTACAACCCAGAGTTTCCAGCTCCGCTCCGCCCTCCTCTTTTTCGCTATTCTGATGAACGCCTTTGGTTCCGCCCTCGAGATCCTGACCTTGTACGCTCAACGGCCAATCGTCGAGAAGCATTCACGCTATGCGCTCTACCACCCATCAGCAGAGGCGTTCGCAAGCATGTTGACAGACCTGCCTTACAAGATCGGCAACGCTATCACTTTCAACCTCGCCCTGTACTTCATGACCAATCTCCGTCGCGAACCTGGCGCATTCTTCTTCTTCGTGCTGGTCTCCTTCACTCTCACGTTAGTCATGTCCATGTTCTTCCGTTCCATCGGTGCCTTCTCTCGATCGCTTGTTCAGGCACTGGCGCCCGCCGCTGTCCTCATTCTCGGTCTTGTCATGTACACTGGTTTCACCATTCCTCCCATCTACATGCTTGGGTGGTCTAAGTGGATCAAATACATCAACCCGGTCAGCTACGGTTTTGAGTCACTCATGGTCAACGAGTTTACCAACCGTAACTTCACCTGCAACCAGTTCGTTCCTCGAGGCGCTGGTTACGACACTGTTGCGGGCGTGAACGTTGCGTGTATGGCCGCTGGATCTGTGCCCGGTCAAGCCTTTGTTTCTGGTGACGCCTTTATTGGGACTTCGTTCAACTACAAGCCATCACATAAGTGGCGCAACTATGGCATCCTTTGGGCTTTCTGCATCATACTCATGTGCGCCTACTTGTTCGCGACCGAATACATTACCGCTGCGAAATCCAAGGGTGAAGTTCTTGTTTTCCGCCGTGGTCGCCATACTCCCAAGAGCAAGTCCACCGACGACTTGGAGGGCGCAGCTACTGGCCGCGCAGTTTCCACTCAGTACGACAACTCCGACGACAACATCGCCATCATTGAACGCCAGACCGCCATCTTCCAGTGGGAGGATGTGTGCTACGACATCAAAATCAAGAAGCAGGATCGTCGCATTCTCGACCACGTTGACGGTTGGGTCAAGCCTGGTACCCTCACCGCTCTTATGGGTGTCTCTGGCGCTGGCAAGACTACTCTACTTGACTGTCTGGCTACGCGTACTACTATGGGTGTTATTACGGGTGAGATGCTTGTCGACGGCAAGCCTCGCGACGACTCCTTCCAGCGCAAGACTGGTTACGCACAGCAACAAGATCTTCACTTGTCTACCTCTACCGTCCGCGAAGCCTTGACTTTTTCTGCTCTTCTCCGTCAACCTGCCCACGTTTCTCGTAAAGAGAAGATCGAGTACGTCCAAGAGGTCATCAAGCTACTCGATATGACCGAGTATGCCGACGCTGTGGTCGGTGTGCCTGGCGAAGGTCTCAATGTCGAACAGCGCAAGCGTCTTACTATTGGTGTTGAGCTTGCTGCTAAGCCTGCTCTTCTCTTGTTTTTGGATGAACCCACCTCTGGTCTTGACAGTCAAACGTCTTGGGCTATTCTTGATCTCCTTGACAAGCTGAAGAAGAATGGCCAAGCTATTCTCTGCACTATTCACCAGCCTTCCGCTATGTTGTTCCAGCGTTTCGATCGTCTCCTGTTCCTCGCCAAGGGTGGACGTACTGTTTACTACGGTGATGTCGGCAACAATTCCAAGATCCTCGTCGACTACTTTGTTCGCAACGGTGGACCTCCTTGCCCGCCTTCAGCCAACCCGGCCGAATGGATGTTGGAAGTCATCGGTGCTGCTCCCGGTTCGCATACTGACATTGACTGGCACCAGACCTGGCGCAACTCCCCGGAATACGCCGAAGTTAAGCGCCACCTCGCTGAGCTCAAGTCTGAGCGTGGACAGGCCCAAGCACTTCAACGTACCATGTCGGCCCAGAAGCGTGACGACGCAGCGGCCTACCGCGAATTTGCAGCGCCGTTTGGGGAGCAGCTTATGGAGACAACTCGCCGCGTTTTCCAGCAGTACTGGCGCTCTCCAACGTACATCTATTCCAAGATTCTTCTCTGCTCGTCGTCTGCACTTTTCATCGGCTTCTCCCTCTACGCGATGCCCAACACTCAACAAGGTCTTTCGAACCAGATGTTTGGTATTTTCATGCTGTTGACCATCTTTGGCCAACTCGTCCAGCAGATTATGCCTCACTTCGTTACTCAGCGCGCTTTGTACGAGGTACGCGAGCGACCTAGTAAGACCTACTCTTGGAAAGCCTTTATGATCTCCAACATAGTTGTCGAACTTCCCTGGAACGCACTCATGGCTGTCATCATCTTTTTCTGCTGGTACTACCCCATCGGTTTATACAAAAACGCCATCCCCACCGACTCCGTCACTCTCCGCGGTTTCCAGCTTTTCCTATTCGTCTTGATGTTCTTGCTCTTCACCTCCACCTTCACTCACATGATCATTGCTGGTGTCGACTCGGCTGAAACTGGTGGTAACATTGCCAACTTGATGTTCTCTTTGTGTCTACTTTTCTGTGGTGTCCTGTCGCAACCTTCGCAATTCCCTAGGTTCTGGATCTTCATGTACCGCGTTTCGCCATTTACATATCTGGTCAGCGGCATGTTGTCCGTCGGTCTCGCCAACAGCTCCGTCACATGCGCCGATCGCGAATTAGTCAGGTTCGAGCCTCGCTCTGGGCAGACATGCCAGGAATACACGCAGAAATACATCGACAACTTTGGTGGTTATCTAGTCGACCCCAACGCCAACAGCAACTGCGGTTTGTGCTCCATTAAGGACACCAACACCTTCCTCGCATCCATTTCTTCGGACTACAGCCAAGCGTGGCGCAACTTTGGTAAGTCTTTTCATCACGTCCCTCGTATCTTAAAAAGCAAAATTACTAACATTGCAAAGGTATCCTTTGGGGCTTATTGCATCTTCAATATCTTCGCCGCTCTTGCCCTCTACTGGCTCGTTCGCATGCCCAAGACAAAGAAGGAGAAGAAGGACAAGAACGTCGTCGCTGCCCCCGCACCTCAACAAGTCTTCAACAACTCCAGCCCTGTTGGCAGCTCGCACGAGAAGCAGGAGACCAACACCGATGCTCGCCGCTACGCCAGCATCACTGGAGGTGACGAGACTCCGCCACGCGAGATTGTACAAGAGAAGGTGTAAATGTTGACAGCATGTACATGTTTCTATTTTTGTGTCCCTTTTTGTTTTGTTTGTCAACACCCCTTTGCGGGAATCACGCTGCATAGACGTTTTTAGAATGCCTTGTCCATATCGCTCAAGCGCTGAGCACATTCATCAATCTCTCTTTTCTTGTTCTAGGTCTGGGATGGGTTACGTGTGTAGGGAAAGATGTAGAGTTTTAGTTATCTTAATTACTTCAATGACCATATTATGTCATTTCGCTTCTTGAAAAGTCTTCGTGGAGTTGGATTTTTGTGACGACTAAGATTTGCCTGATGGACTGGACTAGGTTATATACTTGGAGCTTGATTGCATCGCATTTGAACTTCGCGAAATCTTTTTTGGATTGTTGACATGTGATCCGAGCGCGACGAGCGGCTATTTTGCACGGGCAGTTATTCTTGCAGATTGCTGCCGGTGGTGGTTTGTATGCTTCCATGGTTTGTTGCAAGCTCTAGTGGGATGTGTGTAGAAGTCGCATATTCAATCTCGTCTCGAACAACGACTCGCTGTAGAAAGGCTTGTTCGGGATCTACGTAATGCAGTTGTTTGACTCTACACGCCTTGTTGTTCGAATCTACGCCCCAAGTTGATCGATTCTACATCCCAAGTTGTTCGAATCCTCGCCTCTAGTTGTTCGAGAAAGGTCACGTAACGATTAAAACGTTGGTAACCATACTAAACCGTATATTGTCGCCCCATTCTCGATCATCAGCGCCTCCCAACACACATCAATATACTTTGTACTTCATCGCGTGGGTGTCCGCATCGGCCTAGTCCGCACAGGCCATTTGTAGCAACGACCCGTCGCGTCGTACATTTCCAACCTCCCCTCCTCCACCACACCATAACGGATCCAAAATCAACCACCCGCATTGCGAGAATGCCACGTTCCACGTACTGCACAAATCTGGTCTTCTTGGCGGGCTGTGCGGCGTGGTATGTGCCCAAGGGACTGTGGGAGGAAGCGACGGGTACGATTGCACGAGAAGACGGGGAGACGGGGACGTGATGGTGACGACTGGGGTTAGTGAGTACGGAGTTGGAGGCACGTGGACGACAAATCACTCAACATCGAGACAGCAAAAGAATGAGGTATTGAACATGATTATATTTTGACTGAATTGCTGCATCTCACGATGTGGCCAGAGACTGGGCAACGTAACAGCTGAGTGTTTCGTTGCCCTAAGTCCTGGGCCACATCGCGAGATGCTACAAACAATCGTAGGATCGCATTGCGCTATTGACGCCTACCCTTTTTTGGGGCTTTCGCGTCAGCGTTCGCTGACGCGCGTCTGTCCGACTCCTCCTTATCTCTCGCTTCTTTGTGCATCGACTCGACAAAGAACTTGATGCCGGAGAAGTAGCCCCAATTCGGACCCGATGGCTCGGGAACGATGCTCATCTCGTGGTCCCGCTTCTCAAGTCCATACCATACTGATGTATGATCGTTGCATCTGCAATGGTGTCAGTATCACTTGAACGAATCTGAGGTATGTTGTAACTTACCGCCCATACCTGAAGAGGTATTTTGCTAAATTCTCGCCTTGCACGAAGGGGTGGCCTTCCATTCGCGGAAGCTATTGCCGTGGCCACAGATGACAGAGTGACAGCAGCGCCCCCCAAAGGCTCACACAAAGACACTGTATCCGGGGTCACAGCCGACACGAGGACGGTATCTAACCAGAGCATCCTTCCGGTGGCAACCACATCCCCTGAACATACCGAAACGAGGGTAGCATCTACTCAGACAGTAGCGGCCACATCGCCTGAGCATGTCGCGGATGACATTGGACTGATCATGTCGGCGGTGAAAAGATACCAGGAGGAACATGATCTGCCCAGAGACAAGGGCGCGAGGTTGAAACGAATTCTCGACATCTTAAGCCAATATCTACTGTGTGCGACCGCATTGCCTGAACGCGCTCCAGATGATGACTTTGCAATGATCATGTTGCTGTTGAAGAAGCTTCAGGAGAAGCCTGATTTACCCAGCCACATGAACGAAAGGTTGAAAAGCTTCATCTACGTCCTAGATAATCGTCCTTCTACGTGGATCATCGATTTAGCCAAGATCATGATGAGTATGGAAGGAACACTCGATAACATGCGCAAATCTTTCAGAAGATTGCAGGGAAACCCGAACTGGTATGATGGTACCGTCGATCTCACGACGCCTTCAGAGACTATGCTGGCTTCTAAATGGACCAAGTTACGGCAACAATTGAACGAGGCGGTTGGCCTGTCAGAAGACAAGGTTCTACCACCTGGACACCTCAGCGCACATTTAGCTCAGGCATGTGAGAGTGTAATTGGGGTCAGATTCTCCGATCTGAACCTCCCCGACTGGGTTGGTGGCCTCAAGCTAGGAAGACCTGGCCTTCACACTGCACATTGGGTCATGAGTGTTGTTCTTTTTACTTCTGTGTTTTCGATCAGGGAAGCTGTGCGTGACGCAGAGTCTTGGAGAGTTGCAAACCACATACTTGACTCATTTGAGCAATCAGGAGGTAAGAGTCAATTATCCAATGGTACAATAGTATTTCCAGCTGACGGTGAGCTAGAAGATGGGTTTGAGGCGGCCAACATCGGTCGTCGCATAGGCCTGAAGGTTCAATACGAAGGCGAACAATATCGGAACACAGAGATGAAGACCGAAGTGACCGAGCTGTCCACGACATTGCAGAAAAGCTGGGAAGCGCTCTATCCTGGTACTGAAATTACACTAGCGATGATGGGATGTGGGCAGGTGCTCCACGGCATGATTGACCTTAGGCAGAAGTTGGTTGTGAGCTCAAGGGACTACAAAATCATCCGGTTTCGACCTGGCACGAAATACGATCCAACCTGGATGGAGGCTGAGATGGCGGCTTGGCAACCGGTTGTCGATCAGCCTACCGAAGACCGCGAGGTTTGTATGTGTCTGTGGCCTGCGCTCGTACATCACCCCAGCGACTCAAAGAAGAGAAAAAGCGCGACCGACAACACCTTTCTCCACTTCATGGGCAAGGACTCCAGCTTTGAAGGATCTGATTTGGTCGTGATTAAGAGGGCGGTCGTGCTCTTGGACAGTCCGGACGAGTAGCGCTCGGGTGCCACTTCGCGAGACAACACGGTGGTCATCGGAGGAGCTGCAAGTTGCCGGTGTATGGATGTTTCGGTCACTCAATCTTCTACTAAAATCTATTCCGTTCATGCACTGTTGCGCCCATGTGCTCAGTCAATAGCTTTGTCGTTTACAATGCAAACAGGATAGCAGAGCCAAACAGCTTGCGCAAGCCCGAGTGAGTAATCAAGTTTCATCCCTTCTCTTGGTAAAGCTCTCCATCTGTAAGCTTTCTGTTGGCGTTCCCTCTGTCGCAACACTGGCCACGTGACAGGAACATCCTTTCCAGTATCCTGTTATGCCTCTCAAGCGACAAGAACAATAGTTTCGAAAACCGGGGTCATCTATTGCGACACTAAAAAGCGACATCGAAACATTGCAGAGCAGCTGCAAAGCTTTTCAGAGACTCGAGAGTGAGCTGTGGGCGGCAGAGATGCGGCAAGCGCGAGCAGAGGAACAAGCACCGCCATCTGCTCGGATCGTCCCGGACATGTTCATCCCCGGATATTCAGCGTATGTACGGCAGAAACAACGCAGGTGGCCTTGCACCAACGATGGGTGCATGTGATTGTGAGCGTGAGCGTGTCGTGGTCATGTGACGGCTTGCACGCGCCAAGCCGCGCGAGCGCACCTTCCATCAACAATTTACAGAGCAGTCGCAGCTACCCTCACCAAAGATTCCCATAATTTGTAAGTCGAATATTCAAAGGATTAGGCCGACGCATCATCTCAAGAGCTAATCATGGCAATGTTTAGGCTCAGATTACAAAAGTGGTACAGCTGCACCTTCAAGTAAGCTGATCGACCTAGATAAACAAACAATCGTAAACCGGCACCCTTTTTTAAGCGCTTATCACGAATGTCTCGTGACCTCACTGTTTGAGTAGTCCGTCTACTTCGCCGAGCTGCCAAACATAATCTCCAACTCCGCACACACAGCGTCTGTAACCTCCTTCGTGCCCGCACTTCCACCCAGATCGCGCGTTCGAACACCCCGCTCAGTGACCGTCTCGACAGCATCCATTAACTTTTTTGCTGCGCTCTCCTCACCCAACCAAATCAGCATCTCCGACGCGGTCCAGAAAGTGGCGACTGGATTTGCGACACCTTTGCCAGTGATGTCGAATGCAGAGCCGTGGATGGGCTCAAACATGGATGGATTCTTGCGCGTTGGGTCAAGATTGCTAGTTGGTGCGATGCCAATGGAGCCTGCCAGTGCAGCGGCAAGGTCAGAGAGTATGTCGGCGTGCTGTAGCTGTTAGCACTCCACTCTCTCGCAATGAGGGGAGCTAGTCTTACCAAGTTCGTCGCAACAATAGTGTCCAGCGATTTAGGGTCCAGTACCATGCGACATGTCATAGCATCCACAAGCATCTTGTCGCACTTTACATCTGGGAAGTCTTTGGCGACCTCTGCTGCGATCTCGTCCCATAGCACCATCCCGTTTCTCTGCGCGTTGCTCTTGGTGACAACAGTCAAGAATTTTCTAGGTCGTTTCTGCGCGACCTCAAAGGCGAAGCGGATCAGTCGTTCGACACCATGGCGGGTGAATATGGCGACTTCTGTTGCAGTTTCCCATGGCTGACCACGATGCGATCGACCTCCCTGCCCAGCGTACTCACCCTCCGTGTTCTCACGAACAATTACCCAGTCGAGATCGCCGTGCTCGGCTTTTCGGAGTGGTGACTCAGTGCCACGAAAGATCTTGGTTGGCCGCACATTCGCATACTGCTGGAATGTTTGGCAGATTGCTAGGCGCAAGTCCCAAAGAGAGATGTGGTCAGGCACGTCTGCGAATAAGTCGTTAGCCACCATTTCCCCGTGGCACCACACACTTCAACATACCAGGTGCACCAACAGCGCCAAACAATATTGCATCATGCTTTCTCAGCTCTTCCAATCCGCCATCAGGTATGTACTGTCCAGTCTTCTTGTAAGTTTCCGAGCTCCAATCGTAATCCTTGAAGTCGAGTGTAAATGTGCCGTCGAGACTCGCAAGCTTGCATAATACTTGTACACCAGCGTCGATAACTTCGGGCCCAATACCATCAGCTCCAATGGTAGCAATGGAGTGTGTACGTTGTGTTGCGATGGGGGACATTTTGTGCAGGAAGTGATAATTGGAAAGTAAGACCAGGCTAACGCAAGCCTTGCGACGCGTGTCTACTGAATTGTATATATATTTCGCGAATTGCTCACGTGCTGCGGACTTTGTATGTCCGGGTGGAGTTCGTAGCTGGAGATGCTGTACCTCGTCACAAGTGGCGAGTGGCGCGATTACAAGTGGAGATGTGGGGCATGAAGCGCAGAGAGAGCCGGCAATTGTCCGGCTACTTCTCACACAGCATACTACCAAGTTACAACAGATCCGTCCGACATCACTTGGGCAGCACGAATGTTCCTAGACTAATTGCCTGGATTGTAATCTTGAAACACGTCCCAATGCTGGTCTTGTTCGAACCAGAATGGGATGTCGAATCCAGAGAAAGGGTCCAGTGCATCAAGGTAGCCTGGGCCGTCGCCTTGACTTTCGAGATGACTGTTTAGGAAGGTACTGAATGTTGCGACTTCAGGATCGTATGGGCTATCTTGCTGTCCCCAGTCATGGAGTAATGAGTCGTGTAGTTGCATATCTCCAGCCGTTCGCAATGCTCCAAATGGGTAGCCTTGGTCAGCTTGGTCAATACCAGCGAGACCATAACCCGGGTCGCCAGGCGTAACGACTGAAGCCTCAGCTGTAGGCGCAGTACGATGAGGAGCTGCGGAGACCGAGTCCAGAGACATTCGTTGTGGTCGTCGAACAACTTTGTCTACGATACCACTTTGGTCTTCCTTTGCATTGTCGATGGGATGTCTCATCATGCGCGAGCGTAGGTCTCTTATAGCTGCTGCACTCGCCTCTGGCCATGCGCTGCCTCGGCGTGCAAGATGTTGAAGCACCGCAATGCTTTGTTCAGCGAGTCTTAACACTGTTAGCTTAATTCCACCGCTGCCATGTCGGTCGCATACCTGATAACAACTTCTTCAGTCATATGGCCATTGTTCACTGCATAGAAGAGTATGAAGGTGCTGATCCATACAGCCCATGTGCAAGATGGCCACAGCAAAGTCAAACGCTCGCGACTATTGACATCTGTGTTAACAGCACCATATAGCTCAAGTATAATAGATTGCGCTGAGCCGATACATAGCTGCAAGGCAGTATCATACTCTGCGCCTTGGCGAGAAGCGGCCAGGACCGGCCGGTGAAGAGAGATAATGGATTCATGCTTGAGCAGTGCTAGAATAGTGGAATAGTATGGTGATGTTACCGAGCTACTGTCGGTGTCTCTCGTGTCTTCAATATCTTTCCACCACTGCGCGAGCTTGGAAGTGATCGCGGTCGCCTGATCGCCATCTCTATGAACATAATGCAAGGACTTGTTGCGCAGCTCGATTATCTCGCCACGTAGCCTCGATTCGCGAGCAATGAAACTTTGGAGCCTCAAACGGTTATCTGTAGTCGTGTGAGATATGTAAACTTCCGATAGTTGTCGCCGTACCTAGATGAGGTGCTCGCTGGGCATCCGTGTGGGCTTCAGCGTTAGGAAAGCACACGTCAACGTCGTCGTCATTGATGCCAAGTGGTAGTCCCATAGATTGGCAGATGAAGCGGTCGATGGTATACAATGACCAGAATATCCGTTGGCGCAGCTCCTTCTCAGTGACTGAGAAGGAGGCATATCTGGCAGGACAACGATGTAGGCCAAGCTGAACGGCCATACGATTGACGAGACCTCCAAGGCGCGAAGCAGCATTCAATCGCAGCATAGATACCAAGAATAGCTGAACACTGATGGTAGCCTGAAGACCAAGTATGGATGTTGGTTTGGTGAGGACATGTTGTAGGCTGTCTACCGCTGCATCGTGTGAAGAGAAGACAACCTCGCTCGGGTATTTCGAATTGGATGCATGACCAGCTTGTCGCTGATCAGCTAAAGATATAGAAAGGACTGATCGGACTATGACTATTTTCAGTTCTTGAGACGTGCTAGACTCTGATGAAAAAGAGAGCTCCTGGAAATAGCCCAAAACCGATGGAGCATGCAGGAAGGGATAGAGCATGTGCCAATTGGCGAAGTAGCTTCCGCTCAGTTCCACAAACTCCTCATAGGAGACGCTTGTCAAGGCCTTCGAGCTAATCTCATCGTCTCTCCATAAGCGGCCGGATGTATAGGGAAGTACCGTTGGAAGCTGGTCATCCTCTCCAGGGACAACATCGCTGACAGGCGTGCTTCCGGTGACCGATAGGTTAACGCCGGGATCTCGTAACGCGCCATACACAGACCTGATGAAATAGATACCACTGGCACTGCCCACGAATCCGGAGAACTTATCACCACGGACACTACGCATTAGACCCACCTCACGATGTGGCTGCACGGAAATACGTCGTCGTTTCGAGGGCCTTTCATTGGGTACGATGTCTTCCGGTCTTTGCCCATCATCTTTCAAATGCTCCATGGAGGTCGTGTGTAAATCCTCGTGACTCTCTAGATTGGTGTTCGCGCAGGGAGAAGTGCGCGGAAAAATTTCCGCAACTGGTTCAACAAGCGCTTACATAAGCATACCAGGTTGAGGCTTCAGCTGCTGCCATCCGTTGAAGAAGAATGGAAGACACATGTTCATAATCACCCTGGTCCCATCAGAAGTAATTGTTACGCCAGGATGTGGGCTTGTCGGCGGAAAGTGACGCATTCGGTACACTGGGAGGTTTGCAACCCCCGAGTCGCTCCATTGCGTCTCCTGGATCTACACGAAAGCCTGCTGATGTTTGGTCTTCACATAGGCTGGGCATGGTAGAAGTAGTTTGCGTTTTCGAGTCAGGATGTGTACCCGCCGTTGCCTCGCCGGTGACCTTTGCATCCTTTCGTGCGCTGTGCGTACTTGGCCGCTGCTGCTCATCACGAAACCACGTGAGGATATCTTCACTTGTCTGTAACGGTCTCTGCATCCACTCTTTCTGCTTCTCGGCCTTCGAGCGTCGCGGTCTGGACTCAGTCTTGGGGCCACTCTCTACGTTCAGGGAAAGAGATTCAAGGCCGTCCATATCTTGGAGAGCGCGAAGTGTAGCATACAGTGCAGCTTCAGTGTCCTGTAATCGCTTCTCGATACTGTTCATGTACGCAGCTGGGAGACCTCGCTTGCCACCTTCTGCGTAGCGGCATGAGAGTGGTGACAGCAGACACTGCGAACATATTGGACTGATAAAGTCAGGTCGGTCGTAACAAGAGAGTCACATTGGCAGCAACGAACAGTTTGCGGTCGCATTTGCATTTTTTGGAGCGACAAGGCTCACTGCAATGGCCCTGTTAATCGCCTGGTTGATGTCGTTCGCTGTGTTGATACACACCACGCAATAGCATTTAAATTGTCCTGTTAATCGTTTAGTCACGTGCTAAGTACTTCTAGGAACTTCGCACCATGTTTTCCGGAAGAATGTAAGAGAGGGATGTGATGGAAGCAGGGTTACGATGCTTGCTGCGACGCGTCCTGCGACGCGTCCTCGGCGGCCCGAGCATATTCCGAGTCTAAATCTGCCTATATGCCTACACCACGACCATCACTTGCCATCGGGATTACATCAATCTATATCTTCGCCGAAGCACCTTTAACTGAGACAAAAACACGATCAAGAAAGTCCTTCTGCGCAGCATTCGCAGTTTTGCTTACGTGAACGTCAGCCTCGAACGCGTGCCCTCCGTGGTACATTCCCGGCCAGACATGGAGCTCACAAGAGGATCCATTTGCCCAGAGTCGACTTGCATAAGCAACAGCGCTGTCCCTGAAGACTTCACACTCGCCGACGTCGATAAAAGCTGGCGGTAGGTTTGACAAGTCTTGTGCTCTCCCCGGAACCTGGATATCGCTCGGTGCAGCCCGATCCGGACCCAACACCAAATCCCAAGCTTGTGAGTTCCTGACTGCCGGCCAAGT
Organism: Parastagonospora nodorum SN15; assembly: GCF_000146915.1. Taxonomy (NCBI): domain Eukaryota; kingdom Fungi; phylum Ascomycota; class Dothideomycetes; order Pleosporales; family Phaeosphaeriaceae; genus Parastagonospora; species Parastagonospora nodorum. Next base: position 214,404 of record NW_001884557.1, read on the forward strand.
CGCTCCAGAAGGAAATTGTCTATGCGATACATCTGTCACGCGGTCGTCCAGCATAGGTGTAGAGAGCAACTGAGCTCGGATGGGCGGGTACTTTCGGTCCCGGGCAAGGATGCATGCTGCAGCAGCTGGGGCTCCACCGCCAGAAAGACCGGAGATCACGATCCTTGATGGATCAATACCCAGCTCTGCGGCATGATCGGCTATGTAAACGGTAGCAGCGTAACAGTCGTACGCGGCAGCGGGAGCCCGGTTTTCTGGCGCCAGCCTGTACTCTACGGACGCGAAGACCAAATCGTCGTGGACAGGCAGGACAGTATCCATACACACTTCCACACCGAAGAACCGATTGCCGCCGACCTGACCGCCGCCATGACAGTACAAAAAGACTGCGCGGTCTGTTTTCTTGGATGTCTTGGTCTCAAAGAGCGAGATAGTGACGGTGTGATCGCTGAGGCCTTGAACTGGCGGAGCAAGAACCTCGCGGTGTTTGAGATTAGTGTATTTGGAGAGCAACGGTTCTGCTGTAGCCGCTAGTAGGGGCCCTTCGCGCAGCGAGTTCACGTCGAGGTCCGGAGGCAGGCCAGCAAGTGCAACGGGTGTTTGATAAGCTGGGTCAAATGGTGGGTGAGGAATTGGAGCTTGCTGTGACATGTTGGTGCAGGCTTGTACGTGTAGTTCTCGCGATGAGCAAGTTATCTTGAGGATCAGTATTGTGCCTGTTCGTATAGGAAAGGTTGGCCTTACAAGCTTGTATAGTGCGGCGGAATGGCTGGATATTTGCGAAGTAGGTGTATTTTGATAGAATGAGTACTTGCCCACATTGGACATGGAGCACCTCATGTATGAACTCATACCGAAGCAAGTCACGTGACATAAGACACGGCACTGAGTGCTCCCACGCCCGCGGCCCAATTTTCGTCCTGATAAACGGACCGAATTGGCACTGGCGTTGTTATATAATGGCAATTGACCTTACCCCGCTGTAGCTTCTCAAATCCTCGCTCCCATCGATCCGGGTACAAGCCGCGATACGGTATACGGCGTGTGGGGTTTCTGACGAAGGTACCGTTGGGAAACAAATCTGCTTGTTGTCCTTTTCCCGAAGGAGCGACAGGTCTCGGTAAGACTAGAGAGTGGTTCACAAGCGTTTCGCGTCAGGAGCCTCAAGAACATGGTTGCTATTCATTTACGGAACCAACTGTGTCTACGTTCTATGGTACCGATGCTGACGAGCTGCGACGCATGTGTGAAAAGCTCCCCGACTATCGCGGAGTAAGATCAGGACACCGCTCTTCCCTCACGGAACTTTTGGAATTCCACCGAGCAGCCAGGCCACTACCCTCGTTCCGCATCGACTAGTGGTCATTTACGGGGAGAGATCAAGTAGTGAAGTATACAAGGGCCTGAGGAGCGTCCATCAAATAGGATTATGTCTTGATACGGTTCTGGTGAACATGTAACTGTGCATGTCGCTCATCTTCCAATGGACTCATCCGGGGCGATCTCCGTTGGTGCAAGCGCTAATAGAGTGAACAACTCTGTCGCAGCAGTGCACATACTGATAATGGTCGAAAGGGTGGTATCGGTACCTCCGTAGAGGCTCCCATGTCTTTGCTCAATCATCCATGAGTTGGCATGCTCGGCGTAAGCTGCAGGACAATATCCCATCAGCCCCCAAGTGAAACAAGACACCCCTCGTACAACATATGAGTCATATTCTGTCATGTTACTCGCTTTTGCCAATCGTTCGCTCGTCAGGTGGGCCAGTTCTTGAGTCTCTAGAGCTCCTAAACGTGCGCTGTCCGCAGTCGTGGGCTGCTCTCCGGCACTCATTCCCACATGCGGAATCTCCATTGACGAGAGCTCACCATAATTTTTGAGCCTTCCGCAACGTAAACCACTCTAGTGTAGTGTCAAGAAATAGTTCTGTTCCTCGAGCACTCAGACGAATACGAATCGCTCGAAAGGGTGTGGCGGGGCGTGGAAGAAGTACTGATAAACTAGTCAGCAGACTGTACATACGCTTGCTTGTGGTTCGATGTACCTGCATGACAAGGTGAGGTGTCAACGTGGCCCATGGTAATGGCTCTGGTGATATGAGAAGGGAGTAGGCAAACTCACGCTGGATGCACTGGGTGCTTGGGATTGCGGTGCGTTGTAGCTCATATAAGGTGAGTCGAGAGCATAATGTTCGGCTTGAGGCGTGACTTCTCCAGCGCAGTGGTAGGAGTCTGTGGTTGTCTCAAAGACTGCCTGGCTTGCTTGCGCCGAGAAGTGGAAAGTCTCTGGGCTCAGGGTAGGTCGTGATCTACCGCCGATGCTGTTCATCCATGCTGGTGTGTATACAGTGTTCGATGGAGACGGCGAGTCAAGTGTTTGGCTATTCCAGGACGACCCGAATGGTAGGTAAGTCTGTGTAGTGGGCAGTCCGTGGCTGTCAAAAGTGGTACTGCTTGATGTCGCAGCTAGGTCCAGCGCAGGAATGCCGCTCGAACTCAATGGTACGAAGCCACTGGCTGAAGGTAGCATAAAAGGCGGAGATACAAGCCCTATGTCATTTTGTGAGACTTGAGAGCTAACGTGCGCTTGCTGCGGCTGCTGTGTGGGCTCTGGAGTCTGACCATCGTTTGACCCTTCTTCAACCAACCGTTGGAGGTACTGGAGCTTCTTCTTGCGTTTTTCACCTACACGCAACAGTTGTAAGCAGGTGTAAGCTTTCATGTTGTCAAACTGAGACGTACGGTAATTCCTCGAAGCAATCCTGTTTTGCTGCTTGCGAATCTCGCTATTGACCTTCTTGGGTTTCTGAATGAGCTGCTCTTCTTCTACCATTCGTGTCGCTCTTCGTGCGCGTCTTGAAACTTGTTGGAAGTGAAGCAGTGTTGGAGATGGCATGGCGCAAGCGGAGGAATCAACACCTGAAGATGTGGGAAGCGATATGCACAGGAACCGTTAGGGAATGCTTGGTTTTACAGTCGGAATTAGTAAAAGCAAGGCGGAGCTGAGTTGACATGGTACGTTAGGGAGGCGCCAGCCCTGATCCACTAGGCTGAACACCCAGGCCTATGGAGGTGGCAGCTGCACTGTTGACCTTTTTCTGGCGGGCTGATTAAGGAATATAATAATAGCAATCTGTCAGAACAGCGGATATAAGCGAGCGCAAATACCCATCTTGCCACAATCAACCTTGACCTCGCTTTCTCTGCATGAGATGGTGATGTGAGCAACAGTTCTAAGACCTCGAAGACCGAACAAGTTGGTAAAATAGGGTTTTATTACGTGGTAAAATGCCATAACAGATGCTACCTGTAGCGAAACCATCATCCGACCAGTGTCCGCGGTTATCTCTTGCTGTTTTGGACTTAGTGCAGGATATTTGTGGCTGATTCATCTCCGTAATGTCATAGCCCGAGCTTGGTCCGTGAGTGAAAGACTGGCCACGTGAGGAATCGCTCGGGGTATAGCTGGCAAGGCTGCAATTCTGCCTCTGTTGGTACAGCTGTTCCAAGCGCAAACTTCGTGCAATGCTTCGGATAACGCGCGACTTTACGTGTATGGCACCTGAAGAACGATGAGAAGTAAGCAGTCACGCTAAGCTGGGTGCAGTCACTGCTGGCTGACCAATAGGATGGAGAAGAAGCGCTTGCAGCGTAAGCATCACGAACTCAATCTCACTCCGCTCTTTCAGCGAAGTGACCAAAGTTGAATCGTGTTTCGTATCTGGCAGCTTCCTTATTGTGGATTTCATCTCATGTGTTCCTAGACTAATCCGAAACTCTCATCTACTGTGCATTTTTTCAACTTTCCATGGTATCCTGGAGGCACTCGCTGCGACATACAACGCTGCTACAACAATAATAGCTGTGCCTGGATGAACTGGATGCCTAACCGGTACCGGGCTCGAATGCGGCTGACAGGTCGAAGCATGTCTGGCTACCGGGAATCGCAGCGGCATTATCGTCATCAGCGGGCCAGTATGCAGTAAACTCGAGATGCCGATCGATAACTTTCATACGGACCAGGAGCGTAACCTCGTATCGCTCAGAGCCTTCCTCGGCATCGGGCGGGATATAGAGCTTCATCCGATCTTGAAGGTGCGTAACGTCGAACTGCACCAAGCCGAACTCCGAGGTCTTGCCCTTGTTCTTAGGGTGCGAGCGTGTGAAGTAGTCCTCTGTACAGGTATCGGAAGCATACAGCGCTTCCTCAGCGATCCATTTGGAGTCTTCTGGACTGAAGTAATGCATGCTCAAGAAGTCATACTTGTGCACCGGCTTAACCTCGCCCTTCCCAGCTTTGATGATCCAGCGAATAGTACGCATGATGTACTCTTCCTGTGAGAGCTCAGAGATACTCCACGCCTGCTTGAGCACCTCTTTCGAGAAGTTGTAGTCGGGGTCGTCTGGGACGTGGTAGAGCACGCCAATGCTGCGACAGGGGATGCGCTTCGGTCCATCGTCTTTGTTTTGTGCTCTCATAATCGCACCTGTCGCCACGCCGGTTGCGCTTGTGTTTGCTGCCGCGGGTACTAGCTGCATAGTGGTGCCATGTTGGGCGTTATATCGTTGTAAACTAGACTTGAGGTAATCCTTAAGCGCTGGTGAGTCTCCAAAGCCACCGACCAGTACGACTTTATCGATTTTGGTGTTGCTGCGTTGCGCATGCTCGATCTGGTCCAGCAGAAGGCACTCAATGGTCTTGAGCGACTTGTCGAAGAGGTCCTGTAGATCCTGACTAAGAAATGTTAGCCTTTGCTGCTTGCTGCAGTTTCGAGTTGCACTTACGAACTCAGCACGAAGTGATTCTTCACTAGCCTAGAGTTGACTGAGCTCCGCTTCAGGCCGTGAATACGGAAGGTGAACGATTGTTCTTTGTTAGGGTCGTAAGCTCGCTTCACTTCGCTCTCGAAGTAAGGCATGATCTCAGAGTCGATGACGTTGTAGATAGTGGTGCCCTCCTCTTCATCTTCCAGGTAAGTCTCATCGGTCAAATTGATGGCAGCAAACCTGCGCATGCGCGTGTTGAGGTCGCTCGAGCCACATACTGCACCTACAACAGGCGTTAGCTGAGAGATACACCTCACAAGATACTGAACGTTACATACCTCTGGGGTGGGTGACTTCCTGTTCAAGTCGAAGCGGCTGGCCATTGGCAATCTTGTATGTTCCAACGTCGGTAGTGCCACCACCGCAGTCTAGTAAGATGAAGCACTCGCCACGCTAGAACGGTATTAGTAAAGGCCAGCAGAGAAATTGGACGCGAGACGCGGGACGCAAGCAACTTACCCTCAGATGAGCGGAGTCCGAAGATACTACATGCATTGCAGCAGCCTCAGCTTCATTGACCATGAACAACTGAGGCATGCCGAGACTCTGCGTGCCAAACTGTACCGTGCTGATCGCCTTCTGCAAACAAGTGCTCATCGCTGCATTCGCCCTTGCGCTCCAGCATACAGGTACCTCCAATGTCACTTCCACTAGTGCTGTCAGTGTTATGATTCATGCGTATCAAGTGTGTACTTACCGATGCTACTGTTAGTCAGACCGTGATCCCGCTGGAGTACTGACTTGGTGTGCTTGAGGAAGTATACCAGTAAGTGCTCGATGACTTCCTCGTTCTTCTTGATGAGATGATCTTTCTTGAGCTGTTGTATAACGCCAAGCACATCTTTCCTCAGGTCGTACAGAAGAGGGTTCTCGTCCAATAGCAACTTTGGCTTCGAAACCAGGCCGGTGGTCTTGTAAGCAGAACGAAGTGGATCCTCTTCAGGTAGCTCAAGGCGGCGCGTGACTTCGTACCCATAGAGCACATTTTGAACAGCATTGCGCCTTGCAGCACCCTTTTCCTTGCTCGGGTACCATATCTCGGTGGGCACCTGTGTGCCGTTGCGTCCAACACAGCGATCGCCAGGGAACTCCTCCACTGTCAGCACCACACTCTTCCCTTCGTCAGATGCATGGCATCTGACGAAAGCAACGGTCGTGAAAGTCGTGCCGAAGTCAATCGCGACGCGGTAGTCGGGCCTAACACGCACGTGATCATCTGAGCGGTCCTCATGTGTATGTCGGGTTGCCTTTTTGGGAGGCGGACTGCTTGACGCGCCTATATCGATGCGCTGGCTTGACATCATGTAGTACTCCAGAGCGTGTTCTGTGAGATCTGGTAATGGTGTGATGAGGCCCTCAAGACGCTACTGGCTTGAGGTGATGTAACAAATGTATCGATGTTGTTGGTGGGCTCGCAAGGTTGTGGAGAGGATGTCGAGGTCCATATGCGAGTAGAGGGGAAGCATACTGTTGTCATGGAGAAGCCGCTAGAAGTACAGCTCATCTCATTGGCCCATGTTTATTGTGCTCGCGGCGCGTTTGTATCGGAGGTGAGGGTGGGGCGCGACTTCCCGTGCTGCTCCTTCCATCTCTTGCCTTCCATCACCTACCACACCGACCTCATTAAAGCTCATACTGCACAACAAACCACCGATCTCCAAGGGCCCAGCTTCAGTAGACGAAGAAGACACGCATCCCTTGAGTGCCTTAATGGAAGGTCCCGATAGGCCCAACATGCCAGCCGCTGGCGCAACCAGATGGACAAACAGAGAAGTAGCGTTTGTGCTCAACTTTGCCGACTTTTGCCTCCAAAGAGAGGGAAGTGACTTCAGGCGGGGCGTCGAGCAGGAGTTCCTCAAATTCGCCAACCGCAAAGTGACTGTCGCCGCGATCAGCGCCAAAATGCGAACAGTGCCTGCTAAGCAGGACAACGTCAAATGGGCGGACCTTGCAGACACCGGAACGCAATGTCTCGATCTCGAGAAACTTCCACGCGGGGTCATCGATGAGATGCAAAGGCAGCGCAGGGTTTGGGGTCTCAAAGAGTTGCCTCAGGCAGATGACACTCACCGTGCTGCTCCGCAAGGAGAAGGTACTAAGCTGAAAGCTGAGACTACCATTGTGAGTGTACTGAACATCAGGTAACTACCTTAGCTGAACTTCCACAGGCAAACTCGCAGGAGAACTTGCAGGCCAACCTGCAGGCCAACTCGCAACTGAAGCAGCGAGTCAACTCCCAGCAGTCCTATCGAGAGGACACAGTCTCCGATTCAGAGGCGTCCACAAAGCACTTGAGAGACGACGAAGACTTTGAAGAGCAGCCTTTGCGAAAGAAACAGAAGCCCAACCCTGCAGCTCGCAACCAGACTTCGAACCGACAGCGCAGTACAACAGCGCCGCCAAACAAAGCCAAGCCAAAGGTACACAAGTCGCAGCACAAAACCGCAACCGCAGGCCAGTCTCCAGTCCCGGAAGCAAGAGCCGACTGTCACAAGCGAAAGCTAAGCTCGGCTGACATTATCGATCTTGCCGGCGCGCCTCCCTCACCCAAGCGACAAGCTCTTGGGTCTGCTTTCTCGAGAACAGAGGTTGAAAATGGGACGACGGTCACGCTTCCAGAGCTCCGCGGCACGGCAGGCGATATTGCTGTCCAAGACGCTCCGCTCATAGCATCCATGCGCGCTCAGGCACAGAGCCACATTGTGCCTACGACCGAAAACGCTTTTGAGAACCATGAGCAGTCAAAGGTCTTTGTCCGGGGCAACAAGGCAGCAGCGACAGTCCCGCCTCGCACCCAGTCACAGAAGACAGCAATGCCGGCGGTTGACAAGCAAGTGATGGGTCCTAGACAGGTCAACCCTCCTTCTGCATTCCAGAAGCCGCAATCTCCTACAGAGCCCACTTCGACGATAGAAGCGGTGAGAGATCTCACGGAAATTGTTGCAGTGCTGCTGCGCCAGCAGACAGTGGCGAGATTCGGTATGACAGAGGAGGTTGAGTCCCGCCTTAGATGCATACAAAGAACAACCGAGCGTGAGCCTGGACAGTTTTTGGCGAAAATGCTTCAGGATCTCAATTCTATAGATGCCGCGAGGGAAGATCTCAGCAGATTGGTGCATGACCTCGTTACACGCCGGGAGCTCAACCGTGAGAACGTTTTCCCGAGAGACCTGGATTCGGCAGGTATCAACAGGAGCTGGAAGGCTCTCCGCACATACGTCGAGGACGCATTTGGGTTCGAGGACTGTGACGAACCTCTGCCAAGGGCGGAAGATGCAGGTTATGTCGCAGCGCGCATCGACGATCTCGCGAACAACAAGTGCGCATCAGGGCTTACCTCACCCAAGCAGTTCCTCGAGGAGCTGAAAGATCGTCTGGAGAGTCCGCATTTGGTCCAGGCTACTCTCGCAGCCTTGCTGTGTGGATGGCTGTTCTCTGGCCCGGAGCCGATGTGCGAGGACATTTACTCTCCCAAGGAACTGGAATTGTACCGTGCGTTGCTGCCAACTAGTAAGTATTCTGCGGAATGAATAATGATACATTGACTAATCTTATATAGGGGGCGCAGCAGAAGTGCAACAGCTTGACAAGATCGGTATGAAGCTTCTCTTCGAGGACAAGAACTTCAAGAGTAGCTTGCTCCAGCTACGAGCGGAGCGGATACTGGCTGATTTAGAGGCTTCTCTGAAATACGCATGCCCGATCGCTCCAGGTTTCAAGAAGCTCAACACTCCGCAAGAGTGGGCGGAGACGGCCGTCGAGCTAAAACAGACACTTATGCTCAATGCCCACGAGTTCCGAATTCACAATTGCATGCCCGGTACCCAGTTCGATCCTACCTGGATGCAAGCAATGAATTATGAGCGTTTCCCCATACCAGATGAGGACGCCATGGGCAGGAATATCGCGGTTGGCCTATTCCCGGCGCTCACGGCGCACGATGCACCGCCATTTAGCGACAGCGCCACGCTCGAAGACGTCTTGGCCAAGAACAAGACCTTCTTTCCTAGCTTTGAAGAGAAACGGGGCCTAGATGCGAAGCAAGTCATTGCCAAGGCATCCGTGTTGTTGCTGTAAGGAAACTCGTCGATCCTGTTCGGTCTTTGTCATGACTCCCACGCTCACCAGTTTGAGTGCCTTTGACTCCCTCTTCGGAGGTTGAGTTGGCGCTCGCTGGTGAGCGTGGTCTGAGCCTAGACAGACCATGTTCCGGACAATGGACCTTTGCTTACACCACCGTCACACCCCAATTCTCCCGACCAAACATCTGTCCCGCCGCTATGCGACCTGCACACACCATGTCGAATGTAGCAGACTTTCCACTCGGCTCTCATTCTACCCTCAAAAGTTTTGTTTTCTTCTCCCGCCGAAACATATGTGCCGTCACCGGGCGACCTGCTCATACAATCTCGAGTATAGCAGACTTCCATGCTCTGCTTCTCCAAAAGGGTTGATTTTATTCCTCGAGCACAAACGTGTGCCGCCACCAGGCGACTAGACCAGAGTCTTGCCGCTGATTCAACCCCAAAAGTTTTGTTTTACCCATCGAGCACGGATTCGTGCAGCCACAAGGCGACCTGCGCATAGCATTCAGAGGGTAGCAACTCTCCGCTTTGCTTTGTAGTGCGCCCCTCGACATTCCACCGGAGATCTTTGAGCACTTTGTGGCTGACCTGGTGGACTCCGCCAAAGTTGAGGGCGCTTGGAAGCTGCGTTGTGTCTGCTGTAAGTACTTGGCTGCTGATCGTTGTCGTACACAAAACTAATTTTCAATAGGAAGCTTCGGCTCAAGAACTGGTTTCCTTTCTCGAGCACAGATTTGTGGCTCTCCAGGGATCTGTCAAGATCATGCTAGGTTCAATACCTCCATGTGTCCTCCAGTTCACTACCAAGTTTTTTTCCTTCCTGTACGCACATCTTCGTGCCTCTTCAACGATGTGCCCAGCTTCCTGACGCAGAATACGCTTTCTACAGTACAGCGTCGCTGGGAGGTTTGCTGGAAGCCGGTAGCGATGTTTAGTTTCGAGCACAGAATACACTGAAGACTAAAGCACAACCATCCAATGCATGCCAAAAAGTGATGATGCGAATGAAGTCGTGACGGCCTGACGCTTGGAGCGCATGGGTGGAGTGCATGAACTCGCCAGAAGCCTGACGTCGGCGCGCTCGGACCGAATCCCAACCCAATGCACTTGCCAAGTCACTCACCAGCCTCGCTCTTGGGGATTACGCAGCTGGTCTTCTTACGTGCAACCGAGACTCGCCACTACACCGCCGCAATCACGACTCTGGGCGCCATTTCAGCCATTATACATAACCCCACCCTCACAAGCTCAGCGCTGCACATCTGCGACGTCCCTCGTTTGCCAAGCCACGTCCACGGTCGACGTCACCTGCGCTATAGCTTCCCCCAACTGAAGCCACTCAACCCAGCCTACCGCGCAGCCCCATCCCTAAACCTCGTCCACCCACGGCGCCGTAGACATCGCTTGAGTCGCTCGTGACCAGACGTCATGTCGAAAGTCGTGAGAAGCGTCAAGGTAAAGACAGCAGGACGGCTTGCGATGTGCTCAGCTACTGACTGGCGCTGCAGAATGTCACCAAGGGGTATTCGGCCGTAGAGGTCAAAGTGCGCAATGGTGCGTGAGAGCCTAGACGCCAATTGAGTACGCATGCTGACGGCTGTAGCCACCAGCAATGACCCATGGGGTCCCGTGGGCTCCGACATGGCCGAGATCGCTCAGATCACCTTCAACAAGTAGGAGACGACAGCTGCAAGACAGAGCTGCGCTAATGCTCTCTTTAGCTCGACCGACTTCTACCAGGTCATGGACATGCTTGACAAGCGACTGAACGACAAGGGCAAGAACTGGCGCCACGTTCTCAAATCCCTCAAGGTGCTCGACTACTGCTTACACGAGGGCTCCGAGCTGGTTGTGACATGGGCGCGCAAGAACATCTACATCATCAAGACACTGCGCGAGTTCCAATACATCGACGAGGAGGGGCGCGATGTTGGCCAGAATGGTACGCTGCGCTGAATGCTACTTGCACACTCTCCGCTGACTTGCGCATAGTACGGATGGCGGCCAAGGAGCTGACCTCGCTCATCATGGACGAAGAGCGATTGCGCGCCGAACGAGCTGACCGAAAGTCGTGGAAGTCTCGTGTGACGGGCATCGAGGAGTACCCGGGTCACCAGGGTGCCCACAATGGAGAGGGATCAAACCGGCGCGCACCAGAACGGGACCAGCGTCGCCAGCGCCGGACAGAAGAGGAGGATTTGGAGTTCAGGCTGGCCCTCGAGGCAAGTAAGAACGAGGCAGAGGAAGAGAAGAGGCGCCGAGAGCGCACAACGGCTGCGGCGGGCGACGATGACGATCTCGCGAAAGCCATCAAGCTCAGCAAAGAGGAGGAAGAGCTGCGTCGGAAGGAGCTCGAGCAAACCAATGCGGATCTCCTGTTCGGCGACGCGTCCGCACAACCGACCTCATACCAGCCAACGGGCAACAACCAAGGGTACCAGCAGCAAGGCCAAGTCGACTGGTTTGGCAATCTCGTGGACCAGAACCAACAACAGCCACAGAATACGGGATTCCTCAACAACGCGTATTCGCAGCCCACTGGAATGCAGCCGCAGCAGACTGGTTTCCAGAATGGCTACGGGGGCTACGGTGGCTTCCAGCAGCAACAGCAGCAGCCCACGGGATTCGATCAGTTTGGCAACCAGCAACAGCAATATTTGCAGCCACAGCAGACTCTCCAGCCCCAACAGACCTCTTTCAACATGAACAACCCGTATGGCCAGTTCGGCAACGGAGGATTCGGCGACATGGGCCAACAGCAACAACAGCAGCCCATGCAGCAGCAAGACTCGCTCCAGCCCGGGAACCACAACCCCTGGGCTGCCAACAAGCCTCAAGAGTCGCTCATGCCCCAGCCTACAGGCTCCAACAACCCCTTCGCTTCAGGCTTCAACCGACCGCAGCCTACGCAAACGCAAGCCCAGCCAACTCTCAGCTCGTTGCATGAGCAGAAGACGCAATCGCAATTCAATAACACATCCTTCAACCCACCTACATCATTCTCACCCCCGCAGCAAACGCCTTTCGCAGCCCCGCAACAAGCGCAGCCCCAGAAAGAGATGGACCCGCATACCGCCAGACTCAACACGCTGCTTGCCACCGGGGAAGGACAGGACACTTTTGGCAACGTCGGCAATCTTCGTCTGCCGGCCCAACACACTGCACCCGGTACCTTTGTCAACTCTGCGGGTGCTGGTCTCAACCGCGTCAATGCGAACGCGACGGGTAACAACCCATTCCTCAACTCTCAGTTCACCGGCATGCCTCAGCAGAACCGCATAGCGCCTGCACAGACTGGCCCCGTAGGCAACTTCGGTGCCAACCCATATGGCAACGCGAACCCATTCGGGGCACCACAGCAACAGCAGCAACAACGGCAGCCCGGCGCCAATAACCTCATAGACCTATAAGGTGAGATTGTGGTCCGGGGCCATACCATCTATTTTCATTTGTTCGACCATCATCATGAAGCGTTCCCCACTTGCCGTCCATAACTATCGTTGACTATTGGGGATGCTGAAAGCCTTGTCCTCTACCTATGGGGGCCAGGCTGGCAGAGGCGGGGACGTTGCCGGATGGAGGCTGTAGATATTGTGATTCCCTTCATAGGCAGATACTCGATTGCTGTTAGAAGACCGCATTGCCCTGCGTGATGGGAGGTTGTTTAATCGTTGTTAGCAAAATCGAACATGTCCAATGGACCACGACGTTTTTGATTGATTTGACTGCATGGACCAGCTCGGCGGCCGTATGCAGGTTGATCCGTGCTGGATTCGATTCGCACGTGAGGGCGGGCTGCTGCATGCGAGCGAGCGAGTCCCTGCTGGCTGTCCGTGCTTTTGGGGTGAAGATCGTTCCCGGGCGCCGCCCTGATCGCCCCCGCAGTTCGCAGTTCTAGCTTTCTGCTTCGAGCCGTGGTGGCCAGGGACCTTGTTTCCTTTCTCCACTCCAACACAACCACCACCACCACCATCACCACAAGCAATTGTACGAATATTTTCTTTTTTGGAGTAGCGATATTTCGTGGAGCGATACACGTTTACTGCTACTGTTTGCTACGCGCTGCGATCGGAAGGAACGCGAGTCTCTTTGTAACACCATTTCGAATCAACTGTACATATCGACAGCGATGAGTCTCGCCGCGCGCTCCATCCTGGGCAAAAGAGGCTGCAATAAGATGAGCAGCACGACGACGACAAACCCTCCACCCAAGCGCACCCGCACCCAAACAAAACGCCCCCGTCACGGCCTCCCCACGCCCGAACCCAGCAGCCTCGAAGAACCCCCCCCTCGCAAAAAAGGACATCTTCCCCTTCATGTCGCTCCCCGCCGAACTGCGGCTGCACATCTACACCATGGCGCTCGTGCGCGCATCGCCAATCCCCCTGCACATTCCGCGCGCGCCCGAAAACCCCAGCGTCGAGAACCACAGCATCAACGAACATAGCCTCCGCCCCGCGCGCCACGTCTCCGCCGAAGAACCCCTCACGCCTGTATCCGACCCCATCGTCCCCGTGATCCTGCGCCTCAACCAGCAAATCCACAAAGAAGCACGCCAGCTGCTGTATGCCGAGAACACATTCCGCCTCTCGCTGCTCAGCGGCATACACACGCTGTCCATCCTGCACCAGCGCAGCAGGAGCATGATCAAGCACGTCGTGCTCAGCATCCCCTCGCACCACGACATCCTCGACGGCTTCGCGGACCTGGTCCGCCTCGGCCTGCGCTATTGCTGGGGCCTGAAGAGTTTCCGCATCGTGCTGCTCGCCAGCCTGCCGGATGACGGGCGCATCGGCGGCGCGACGAGCGTGTATGCGAATGCATTTCACATACTGAGGTGGTTGCCGCGGGGGTGTAGTGTGGTGCTCGAGGGGTGTGTGAGTGAGACGGTGCGGAAGGTGGTCAGTGAGGAGGGCAGGTTGATGAATGTGTTGGATGAGGTGAGTTATTATACATACTTGGCGCAGGGGAGGTGGATGTCATGCTAACGACTGTTTGTGTGTGCGACCAGACGAGTTATTTGAAGAGACAGCATCAGATGCCTGAGCGGCATTAGGAAGTCGCTATGGGCTGAAGGAGTTGTTGCAATGATATTTCTGTTCGCGATGTATATTTTGCACTTCAGGCTTGTCAAGGAAGCGCGTGTTGGATATCACTGGATTAGCGCTGATTGATATATATTTGTATTATGGATGCCGACCTTGTACGGTCAGCGTACCTTAAAGTTTTCAGCATTGTCACCATACCAACACATTCACGCAAGTGGTTTGATCGCATAATGATTATAGTGTTGGAATTTTTGGCTCTACTCGCGTAGATGTTGTGTAGTAGTCTAAGGCGGATATAAATCCTTCATTAAGTACCAGTCTAGTAAAGTCTGCCCGTGGTTGCATTAGGAAAAGCAGTCGAGAAAGGAAAGTCTGAAGCAACCAAAACAGATTTCGACGGCCCAGTACCAGTCTTGCGTCGAGGCGCCAAACTCCAGCCGCCGTCCGTTTGAGCACTCGGCGGGAACATGTGCATCCGCCATATTCCCAGATGAACCAAAATAAATACTCCGGCAACAAAGGAGATCTGTCTTAATTGAGAGGGAGAGATTAGCCTGCAGTGAAACAAAACTGGGGAATAGAGGCAATAATCCTGCGGGGTCCAGGCGAACCACTATGCAGGTACCCGAACAATCCCGACAACACGCCGGTCAGCAAGTAGGAAATTTTTGTGAGAACACAGGGGTATAGTTCCTGCCGAGAAACACCGGGATAATGAGTTCCAGAGACGAGTGTGCTAGTGATACAAAAACATGTAGGGAGCCTATTGCACGGCGGGCGCCCACAAGTCGTTACCCATGCGTTGCGGGTTTGCGTTATAATGGTCGGGCTCTGTGCTGTTGGGGCGGCGGATGTTGTGGTTCTGGTAGTACATGCTGTTTTGCGTGTTGCCGTACTGTGGCTCAGGGTAGACGTAGCCATTGTCTGCCTGTCCGGGGGATGGCAGGGCCTGCTGCCCGGGTGATTGCCCAGCCCCATGGCAGAACATGTGGGGAGCTGCCGTTGGCGCTGAGTGGTGCCGGAATTGGTTGTGGTTGGGCAGTCGTGGGAGGCTCCCAGGATGGGGGGAGGTCCATATCCGGTGGGGTGGGAGGTGATGGGGAGGACGGGAGCTGCCCACGCTGGAATACGATTGCGTGGTCAAAGCTGGAGATGCGCGCGGGCTGGGCTGCGGCATCTCGCTGCGCATGTGAGGTGGGACATTCATGCCACCCATGTAGGCGTAGTCGGTCGCTTGACGGTGCATGCCAGGAACAACACCAGCAGGCATCCCGTTGGCAGGAGACATGGAGAGGGTGCGGTCGCCAGGCGAAGGCGTGTTTAGTGGCGACGCGTTCTCGGAGTAGTCGCCGCCATCTGAGCGACCGGTCCTGCTTGGTGCAGCAGCACGGGAGGCGAGGGCAGCAGCAGTGGCGGCAGCCGCCTCTTCGACAGTCCCAGTGTGATGGTTCTGGTGACGTGTGAGAGTAGTGCGGCGCGTAAAAGTCTTCTGGCAGTCGGCGTATGGGCACTTGTACGGTCGCTTTCCTGAGTGGATGCGACGATGTCTTGCGAGCGAGCTCGAGTCACTGAAGGGCTGGGTGATGTTAGCGAGGCCCTTCGCCGTCGAATGTGCGAACGTACCTTTCCACGAGCGCTCACACATGTGTGGCTTCTCGCCAGTGTGGACGCGTTGGTGGACGGTCAGCGCGGACCGCTGGATAAACTGCTTGCCGCAGTTGGGGTAGTCGCACACGTGGGGACGGATGCCACTGTGGATACGTTCTGTAGGTAAGTGTCAGTGCGTGCTTTTTGGTGTTGAGGCCCAAGCTCCATACCATGACGTGCAAGGTCACTGCGTCGCGCGAAGCCCTTGCCGCACGTTGAACACGCGAAAGCCTTGGGTGGCCCCGTGTCCGACGCGGGACGGCCGCCCTGATGCTGCTGTTGGTCGGGCACCTGTTGTTGCTGCTGCTGGCCGTACGCGTGGTCCGGCGGCTGGGGAATGTAGTTGTTGTTGTTGAGCATGGGCATCGGGGCCTGCATCTGCGAGGGCGACGGATACCGCATGCCATTCATGTGCTGGGGCGGCATGGCTGGGTACGAGGGGAGAGGCTGTTGCGGCTGCTGCGACGAGTAGCGCGACGAGTCTGAAGGGTGCGGTGAGACACCGCGCTCAGAGCCGTTCTCCGACTTGATGCGGCCATTGGCCATGTAGGGCGGCGCACCAAAGTGCTGCTGCTGCATCTCGTGCTGCATCGCGTGCTGCATGCCGAATGGGTGAGGGTGTCCGTGTCCTGCGTATTGTGTTAATCGCGCGTTCAATATGGTGTCTAGTTCCATCTCTGACGGCGACTGCCTCGCGTGAGAGCGGCGGAAGGGCTCAAAAGGGCCCGGCGAACAAAAGACGGGACAGTGCGCACCAGAGAGGGAAGGAGCGGGCTGGCGGTGAGCCTCGCAACTGCGCGGCGCGATGTGGTGATGATGGGGTTCGATGAGAGGGAGCGGCCGCTGTCGAGGTGGTCCGGTCTTTGGGGAGTTGAGCTGTCGGATCAGACCGCGTACAGGTCAATGCAGCGGTTGCACTACAGGTCGAGGTCAGTCGGGTGGTGGTAAAAGGCAAACGCAGGCGCGAGGCGGGTGCGGAGAAAAAAGGGAAAAGGGACTCGTCGCGCCCCAAGAAGCGTCGGTCTGGCAGGCACGCTGGCCACGTCCTACGGGTCGAAAAGGGGAATCGGGCGGTGAAGGGCCTGCAGCGGCCCTGCGCGGGCTGCACGGGGCGGCGGCGGCAAGGTGAACGGAGCTGTACATACCTGTGATAGAAAAAGAGCGGGAAATGGTCGGAGCAGTGAGTGGTCGTGATGAGAGACGTGAGGTTGAAGGGTGCAAGTATTTGGTGCTTCTTTCCTCTTGTTGCGCCTTGGTCCGATCGGGCTAGCGTGGTTCTGAGTCGCCCCTTCCCTTCCTGACAATTGATGTGCAGGCGCACGCACGGTCAAAGCGCTTCGTGGATAGCCTCACACGCTGAAACTGCGAATCTTACTACGCCGTCGCCGCCTGTCTGGCTTTGTGCGCGTCGCCGGCGAACAGAATCCGCGCCCTGGATGACTAACGCGCTGCTGACGAGATTTTCGGCTGCCGCGCGAAGACGATGATGCCCGAGGTCCTGTCTGGCCTGTACCGGAAAATGCTGGCGGCCACAAACTTTCGTCTGCGTTCTTGCGTTTAATTGCCCGGATTAACCTCCGCTCCGCTGGTGTCGGGGAGCCGCGTGATCGTGATGTTGGAGTCCGGTAGGGTCTGTGTCCGTCCCGCTACTATATTGCTTTCTGCAGCCCAACACGCCTGCGAATTATGCTGGTGTCTATCCCTATGGCCGGTCGGCAAAAGCAAGTCTGGTTCGTGGCTGCGCCAGAGTTAGTCGCCGTGGGCCAACTGTGCAAGGGTATTCGTGCGCTGACTGTGTCTTTGCTTCAGGAATGTGGATTGGGGATGGTGTGCTGACCTTCTTGTTCCCTATTCAACGCGACAGTCGCTGATGGAATCTGGTCTAGCTAGGCGTGTGCTAGGTAGACGCTGCTGGAGCCTTGGGTGGGAAGAGGCTGCCGTGTGGTTGGTGTGACCTTGTAGGGAACGGTGGTGGTACAGTCAAATCGAGGGGTCAGGCCTTTCTTCAATGTCATGGACCAGAGGATGCTCAAGTACGCAGATCGAAGCTCAGAAGCATATGACGAGGACGTTTCACACGCAGCCCTATCCCTGTGGCCATCTCGCGCACACGACACTACGGCTTCACCATCGCAATCTGTGCTAGTCTTCCGCTGCTAGCTACTTGTCAAGGAGCTGGGGCACTCTTGCGGCCATGCTTGAGGCGTATGTGGCGCTCTTGTGCTGTGTGCAGATGAGGATCCACAAGCCGACAGCTGCAGTGCATGCCGTCGACCAGAGTTGTGGTGTTGCATAACCACACTGCATGTTTTGAGCCTGACGGCCGAGCGGAGGATTCAGGGGCACCGCAAATCAGTATTGCTATTTGCGATGCAGCTCCTGACGCACTTTGGAAGATGATGCACTGTCCAAGCGATGCAGCGAATAACGCCGGGATTGCTTCTGGAAGGACGCTAGAAGGAAGGTGCGATGCATCGCCCCTGCAACCCCCCATGGGTGGCCCGGACGCGCTGCGGGCGACAAGTTTGGAGCCGCTGGGGGGCCCAAGCCTTTGCAACACCACGGGACAGTTGGCATCTGGATAAACCAACCCAGGCGTCTTGCTGCAATACCGCCTATTGGCAAGCTTTCGGGTTCTGACATTCTGACAGAGGCGTGGGATCGCCCGACGACCCCTGATTTATTTCGAGAGACACAAACTTGTGGTGGCTGCAGGCTAGATTTGGTCACCGAAACTTACCTCAGTGTCAGGAACATTATATTCACCACGAGGCAGCATCACACTCGCACGGGCTACCCTGCATTGACATCATCTAGAGAAGCTGCCATTAGCGATAGCTTCTGGGGTATGCGGCGCCTAGAGTGAGCATGCCCCTTTCGTTCCCTCGTCACGTTGGTCCAACGTGGCTGGCAGCGCCTTCTCCATTGAGTAAGAGCAAAATTGACAATCACAACAACAATCTCCCTCACCTATGCGAACCCCACATGCAGCCATTGTGTCGACCGCAAAGAAGGCATTCGGCAGCCTCGTCGTCCTCGCGTGTCGGCGATCTCGTGACCATGACTGCGGGCTCATTAGGTTAGCACCGAGAGATCGCCTTTTCACGCCAAGAGCGGCTCTTTGTCTTCATTTCTGCGCGGCTGGACTCACTGAAATTTGCCGACAACTATATACGGTCCAGAGCAGTCATTACAAGTTCCAATCGCGACTTACCATGCTTGATCAGTGGGTGTAACAACTCAGTATTTGATGCCCAAGATATTCGGCAGCTGGCAAAGCTTCCGCCAGATCCGTCTGTGCATCGCGCCTTCTAAAGGCCATGCACGCGCTTCACCCGAACCCGCCTTCAGCCTCACACACCATGTTTCGGTCATCGAACTTACCACATCGTCTGCAACGTTTCCCATCCATCGTCAAACCATTGATCGGTCTTCGCTTGCGCGCATTGTCGCTGATTGTCGCTATATTAGACCCCGACACAACACTTTTCTCATCCTCCGTCTGCTTAGCTTGCATACCGTCTCCCAACTCAGCACATTATCTTACGCGTCCGATCAGCAGATGCAAGGCTGTTTCACCATGGCTTGTCGCCGTAGTCAAAGCCAGTGGGGAATTGCTCCGTCGATCTATTCTTGTCCTCAACGGCACAGCACGCGTCAGAGTGCCATGTGCTCTGTGTCATGACAGCATGCCACTGGCCAGCGGCTGTGGCCCCAACTCCTGCAGCCTGCGACGGCGCCCCTGTGCGACCTGCGACCCCAGCCCAACGTCCCGGAGCCAGGGTTAACTTCTCACACCCTGACCGTAGGGCGACTCAAACGATCCAAGCGTCCTTCTACGCAATTTCTAGAAGGGCGCTTGGACGGGCCGGTCTCAGAGCTTCGACCCCTGATCTTTTCGAGAAGATTGGCCCCTTTACTAACCCCATTGCACGCCCGAAAGCGAGCTGGGAAATGAAAGATTGCGAGACCGCCTTTTCGTTGGCGACCAGTTTCTGACCGCTTCATTGCTGCGAGGCTGCAATTCGTCCATCCCCCGCATTCAGGTTAGCTGTACGATTCATGGTCAGCAGCATGCTCACCGCGAATCTGCGTTCGGCTGCCTGTCCGCTTGCAGCGGTGTTGGGACATGCAACATCGCATCGAGCGGCCCTATCAACATATGGAGGGTTCTCCTACGGGTGCTACGGATGATACGGATGCCAGTCGGGGAAGAAACCGCGCATCCGACGATATTTCGCCTTTCTGCCCGGCCAATCTATTGTACGACTCTGCGGCCGAAGAATGCACAAAGTCGAGTAATTACGTTTTCATGCACGTTGATAGATCTCTACATTGTCATCTGCAACCACTGATGCGAAAAGCCACGGCCTGAGCAACCACTGGTCTGGGTCCGCTAACCACCACATCCCGCTGAGCCTGACAACATCACGATCAATGCTTTAATCTGTGAGTGGCAACCGCCCCTCGGAGACTTGTGAGTACCGTTACACGGCAGGCCATTCGGGAGCACGAAGATCGCCCGGGTGGGTGCAGCTATGGCTGGGCGTCCAGGATTGCACGCACCGACATCATAGATCGATCGCGCACGCTCAGATCAACAGTGTGCGCTCGATGCTTTTTGTCGAGTTCGCGAGGCAAAGGAGTCCTTGCTGAAGCTGCAGAGTACCATAAGCTGACGCAAAGACCAGCTCTTGCCCTTAATTGATTGATCGTCCTCGCTGACTTGACACCTCACCCTGCACTAACTATAGCGCTTTGGCTTCCGTCATTTCATATGTAAATGCTCCGCCAATGACCTTCGGGCCACCATTCCATGTCGCAATTGAGATGCACGGCACATAGACACTACAGGTAACGAAGACCATGTCTTAAATACCTATTTACCAACGAAGATGTACGGTCATTTTCGCGCCATCGACTATTTGTTTTCCAGGTATGAAGAAATCATGCCCCACAGCAGTTAGCAAGATAATGCTAGAAATGATTCATGATCTCGTGCTTCGCTGGATCATGTTTGCAGTCTTTACTCACAACTATCATGATGTAAAACCACTTCATGACGTTCAGTAATAACTGTTCTCCAGGGTTAAACTCGCTGTTTAGCCCTACAGGAAGGACCCTCCTCACAAACAGTCTCGTTCGGAGTTGTTTTTGATCCGCAGTTCTTCTCTCTCTTGTCTTTTAACACTAGAGCAGTATATCAACGTGTATCCATTTCAAGACAGACTTTGCTGAGTTGTTGTTCTTGAGTGTATGGGCAAAAAGGCAGAGATATGGTTGCCTAGTATTCCAGTCATTTTACTCGAACGAGATTCCTTGTCGTGCAAGGGGACACGTATATATGGTATCGTCTCTAATCTCCCACAAACACCCGCGGACAATGATTCTGAAATGCTAGTGCTATAATACAGGGTGACTGTTACAAACTAATCGTACATCTGCTACCCAACACAGCAGTATCACACCCGTGGTACGCCTCCCGTGCCAAATAGTTCCATCTTGATCCTTTCAGCTGGCACCCCATAGCTCTTCAACTTTGCTTGCACATCAAGCATGAACTGTGTCGGTCCGCAGATGAAGTATTGCGTCTGATCGTTGTCTGCGAATAGGGCGTCTTTGCCGACCTTGTCCATGTCGACCCGACCTTTGATATGGTAGTCCTGTCCTTCCACCTCGCCTTCTTTCGGATTCGAGCTGAAGTATACCGCACGTATGTTCCTGTTCGCCGCAACCAAGGTATCAACATCCTTCTTGAAAGCCCTCGCATTCAAATCGCGCGCCCCGTGAATCCAAGATACCGGTCTCGAACCCTGCTCCGCCGCCAGTCCATTCAAAATACTCGTCAAACACGTCAACCCCACACCCGCCGAAATAAGCACCACCGGTCCATTCTCTCCGCTCTCCTCCCTATCGAAGAAAAAATCTCCAAACGGATGCGAGACTCTCACCACATCTCCCTCGCTCTTCCCATGCAGAATGTTCGAAACATACCCCTCCCGCGCCTCTCCCATCTCTTTCTTCACACTAATCCGCAAATACCCCTTCCCCGACGCATCGCTCAAGCTGTACTGTCTCGCCTGCCAAACCCCTCCATCCAATTCCTCAACCCGCACATTCACACTGACATACTGGCCCGGTTTGAACACCGGCACCTCCACCCCCGCCTCCTTCGGCTTGAGGTAGAAGCTGCATATCTCCCCACTCCCACTCTCCGCGACTTTCCTGACAATCGTGAAATCTTTCCAACCATCCCAGCCCGGCGTGGATTTGTACAACCCCTCCTCTTTAGCGATCATGATATCAGCTAATTGCCAATACGCCGCGCCCCACGCATCCAACACTTCCCCCGTCGCCGCAGCGCCGAGCACGGTTTTCATAGTCGCCAGCAGAAACTCGCCTACAATGGCGTACTGCGCTGGCTGGATGAATAGCGACACGTGCTTGTGGCAGATTAATTCCAGCGCGGGGCTGAGCGCGCCTAGGTTATCGATGTTCGCAGCGTACGCGTAGAGGGCGCCGGCGAGGGCGCGCGATTGGTGGCCGGTTGCTTGGTGGGTGGTGTTGAAGACATTTTTGAGGGAGGGGTTGGCGGTGAGGAGGTCTGTGTAGAATTTTGCTGTTATGGCTTCGCCGTGTTGGGCGAGGACTGGGACGGTGGATTTTATTATTTGGACTTGGGAGGGGGATAGAAGGGCCATTTTCGAGGTGTTGGTGGTGCAGAGGTTTAATGATGTTGAGGTATGCTCGTATCTCTTTTTGTTAATGTAGTTGGGGTTGATGATGAATTTGCGTGGTAGTGTTGCTGTGTATATATTACAACTCACCCTCACCATCTCCAACTAAATACCCTCATACCGTTCCTGCAAGACCCGCGCAATTCAGCATCTCCGCGGTTTCTCATAGTAGCGCAGCAAAATTGTCGAGCACAAGTTACCAACCCTGGTCATCAGAGATCATACGTGCATCTCCTAAAGAGCCCTACAAATTCCTTGAATCTGGGCAGTGGGTTGCTCAATTACGTACATCGCACGTGGAGCAGGAGCATTTCTCCGCGAGTTCCGCGATGAGGGACAGGGGTGTGTGGTTCGGAGACCATGCCTTTATCGGAATTACGTGGATCAGCGATATACATCGTTTTACTTTGACTGTCGACATACTCATGGGATGCTGTGATTTCGGACTGGGCATGTCTGGCAGATCGATCAACATGCAGAAATCGCCTCCAGGTTCAGACATGCCCATAACCTTCGCCAAACACACGAGCGCATCCAATCCCTCAGATCCTGATCATAAAGCATAATCTGTTCCTAGCTCGCTACACCGCAATGCAATTAATACCGTCTCGTGTCATCTCCACGCGTTACGAATTCCCTTCCCAGCACCTGTTGTGACTAAAAGTCACCCCATCACCATAAGCCGACATCTTCCGACGCATTGTAAGCGGAGTCACATTTGAGGTCATTGGACGTTGAAAGGTTGCAGGTCGGTGGAGTGATGTTCGAGGTTTTAGGTCGGGGTTTCTCCGCGGGATTTCGTGTGGGGCGCACGTGATGCGCGCGTTGATGTGGAACACATGTGTTTTGGGGTGGTGGATGCTACATGTATTTTGGATTCTGGAGTAAAGTAGAATTGAGACAGAGATGAGTGGATGAGGTAGGCGACGAATGCGAGACGGTATCTACAGGTAAAGAGGCTCATCCAGGATTGTTGTCTTGTTTGTGACAGGGGCAAGTCCCGACGACCGTTGCATTATTCTTCATCTTCGGAGCATACATCATCGGAAGATATTGACTGCATCGCTACGACTATGAGGCAGTTCCCCTACTGAAGAATTGTAATACGGTTTATGAGCTATTGAGGCCGCCGAGTTACTCGATTGAGGCAACCCGCGTTTCTCAAAGGTGACATTACCCGCAACCTTGGTACCGGAGTGCTTGTTATAAGCTTTCCCAGTATGAATACAAAAGGTTATATTCTTACGTTACTCGGGCCTTCAGACTGGTATACGCCACATCAGGGATCCCGTCAAAGACAAAAGCAAATGGTCTCTTTAGATCAGAACACTCTTGATGCCATCGTAGAGAGCAAAACTCTGCGCCTGAAATAGATGTTGACGGTAGTGATGATCATGACGATCTGACGCAAAGTGTATGAGGCTCACGAAGCTTGGATGCGCGATGCTACACCACGGACTGCTAGCCGGCAGCCCACTAGTTGCTAGATCGCCCTGGCTTCCTTCCGAGCTAACTCGTCGGATGACACCCTGAGGCTGACGTTTGCCTCTCAAGCCAATGCAGCAACTTTCCTAAAAAGTCTAGTACACGTCAGACGAGCCAAAGCATCAGCCACAGTTACCTTGGAGTCACATCTGACGCCTTTGTACGCGCTGAATCAGCACTGGCAGTAGCGTTCCAATGTTGTTCGATATTGCGTCATGCTCGATGATTCAACGTTTCTCAGGTGTGAGTATGGCGAGCTTGCCCAATCCCTCTTCATGACTGCCTAGCGTGCCTATCCATACGCGTATGGGGTTTGGAGGCTCGTCGTACGGTGTATCGAAAATGTCTAGGTAGCCTGATGGCATGGTGAGATGGGTAGCAGAAGTTACCAAAACCAGTACATTGGACCGCGCTTGACAACCATGCGGTAATGATTACCAATAAGTCTAGCACCTTTATGCGAATGTGTAGCCAAAGGTGCGAAAGTCAGAAGATGTACACGCGGGGTAGACGATCACTGCTGTACGTTTACGCACCATGTACTTAGCTGGAAGAAGCTCTTGTGCAACATGACTTCAGTAAACGCAGACCGATAACGAAAACCGTATGACTGCCAAGGGTCAGCACTGCTGCTACAAGTAGAGTCTTTCCTTGTGTTTCGATGAATCTACCGCCACATCGTCAGTGTCTCATTTCAGCTGTCGGGGCATATATCTCGTGGGCCTTATGGGAAGTGTGGCTGCAACATCTGTGCTCGCGGCTATGACTGCCTCCTATGCGGGGGATACGAATCGTGCTAGCAATACCATAGGCACATTCTTCATCTTCCTCTATCTGGCGTTCCAGGGAACTTGCTGCAACACAATGATGTACATATACGTATCTGAGATCTTTCGTACTGAAATCCGGCCGATTGTAATGGGATTCATTTTTTTGGGCAATTTGTGACTTCGCTGATCTTGTTGCAAACAGTGCCCGTTGGGTTCGCATAAGTACGGTGGAAGTACTATCTGGTTATAATTTTCTGGTGTACTGTGTACATTCCTAGTAAGTTCTCTGGTCTAATAGGTACTACACGGTAATACAAGGTAATGTTGTACTTTTTCCGGCCCGAAACAGCTCAATTAAGCTGGGAAGAGGTGGTACGGAATTTGGGCGATGAGGTTGCTAGACATATTCACGATGTCAAGGGCCAGGACAAGCTTAAGCTGCATGAGGCTCTCATGCCGTCCGAAAAGAGCGAATTTTCGAATTCGCAAATGATGGAGGCTGACGTGAATGAGACGTAACGACGTGATAATCCGATAGAATACATGTTCTAGTCCACTCAAAAATGTTACACATGTGCTGAGATATCGTACTTCAAGGCGCAAAGATTTCAGGGGTTTCAGACCTTCTTCTAAGCTTGGATAGTAGTTGTGAACGATGTATGTGAGTTGTAGTTTGAGAGAACGTCTATTAAAACAACTGTGAAAGAGGCGAGGCTCCCGAGGCCGAAACAGGCTTAGGTGATGCAGCCTCACCTGATCACTTATATCCGAACCTCCCCTCTATCGTTGTTCATGTGCCGGAGTGTCGCGGTATCTCATGGCCGCAATAGAATTTGTCGCTACGTACAACGTTACGCACAATTTGGAGGTGGTGTGATCGTGAGCGCGCATGCATCTCCAGAGGTTGAGTTAGCGATGCATCAATACTTTGATGCTGACGCACACGAGACTAGAGACTATCGACTCGTAAAAATAGAGGCCAGTGCCAATGGCGTACCAGCGGGAGTGGGTGGAACCGTCCTCGAAGCTTGACGGATCGTATCCGAGGCTTCAAAGAGCTTCGCGCACCCTGTCTCGCTGACGCACAAATGCAGATCTTTGTGTTTCTGCCTCGACACGGTCCGTTCCCAGATAGGCAGCCCGTGATAGACTAAGTCGCGCGAATACGAAAATTCACAGTGGTTGTGGCAAGGATGATGGCTAAACGAACGTCATCGCGGAGAGATCTGCATGGCGCCTGTACGCCTGACCCCGAGTTGCAGGGTAACATCACGGAAAGGCAGGATGAGGCTGCACAGAGCCCTGCAGACGGGAGGAGTTCATCAGGTATAAAGCTGAGCACCATCCTTACTAAAGAACAACATTATCCAACATCATCGATCAACTGCCTACCACTACAGTCTATTTCACACTTCTAAATCGATTTTCTCAACACGAAAACACTCCTTCAACATGAAGACCACATTCTCTGTCGCTGCTTTGGTGGCTGCTGCCAGCGCCCAACAATACAACATCACCTCCAAGGGTTTTCAGCTAGTCCTCACCTCTGACGATGGTGCCATCAACAGCGCAGTTTCTGCATGCCATACCGGTGCCGCATTGGAGTCGCTTTGTTTGTCCAAAACCAGTGATCCCTCCAAGCCCTCTCCATTCGACACCTTCTACTTCAACACGACCAGCACTTCCGAGCCACCCGTCAACCACACCGAACTCGGTGCGGAGGGCATCTTGACATGGTTCCTTCCAGTCAACGACTACGGAAACATCCCCTCCTCTGCATACTTCTATTATGACTCGTCCACCGACTCCGCCACCCCAATTTTGACGACGGGCACTCCCGTCGATGTGCAGCGCATGTCCTTCACCGACAAGGATGAGCTAATTCTCCAGGGATACATCGACTGGACTGCGAACCCGCCCAAATATGCTGGTCCTTACGGCCTCAACAGGTGGTACGCTTGTCAGACCTACTATGCTGGATACCAGTACACCAACCTCGTCTGGGGCCTTGGTGCTGGAAAGCCAGAGAACCCAACTTGTCTCAAAGTTGATGTCAAAAGGGTCTTCGTCTAGAGATACGCAGATGGCTGGATGATACGATGCAATGAAGGCACATGAGGAATAATAGGCGGATATCGATAGTTCCACGGTCGCGCATATGCTTAAATGCTTAATATAGTAATTCTAATGTTATTCCCTAACTGTACAGAGAGATAGACTCAGCTGACTCGGACCCTAAGTGATTGCTAGTGGTTGGAGCCGAGATGAGGCTGAGAATGACGCGCAGGGGGCAGTGAGCGAATCATGTCACAAGCCAACAACAATGCTACTTTTTGAGCTGCCATGCCGAGAACATCGCGGAGCAAACTTCCATTGACAATTTTTCTCTTCACTGGCGGCGTTCGCATTCGCCGGTTGATATTGTGCGCTCGCCAACCGCCATCAGAACCCGAATAACAGACGCATCCGATTCTTCAGGTTGACAAATTCTGCGTGCGCGTTCTTCCTCAGTATCTAGCCTGTGTCGTAGAAACATATTGGATCTGTTTGTCCTAAGTTTCAAAATTTAGTTCTGGACAGCTAGTAGACCTGTGGTCTACGACTGGTCCTGCGTTGCGCCCTCCGCGTTCATCCGTGGTTCGACGCGTCACTGCAAACCTGAGTCATTGAACCTTCTACTTTCGTGAGGCCAAAACGGACGATATGCGTAACTATGCAGCTCTGTCTATCCTTCACGATCCAAGCTTCGCATCACTCGTCCCGGAGTTTCTTGGTTGCTTGGATTATACCAAGCTTTTCTTTCGTTATACATCTCTAAATCCGCTTCGATGATTCCCCCAATACAAATTTTCCTAATTGCTTGCATCTCAATCACGCCATGCATATCAGCGAGTTTCTCAGCAGCCTCTTCATCCTTTCTACCTAGTAACCTAATTTACACGAGCACTCCGACTCCGCAGGGAAGCGTAGCAGCGGCTGTAATTCCCGGAGCACAAAATTTCACCTTCAAATCTTCATCCTCAGCTGCGCTCTCGTCTACGACCGAAGCTCTCACAGCCATAGCAGGGCTGTCGATCTCTGCCGCTCGCACGGATGGTTCCGCATCAGCCACTACATCAGTTCGTCCCAGGCCAACTAACACTACGCCTTGCAACGGACATCTCGAGTTCTGCCAGCGAAGATTCTCGAATATTTCCATGGTCGTGGCGCACAACAGTCCGTTCGTGAGAGAGCACAATGCGGCAAGCAATCAGGTGCTTCCAGTCTTGACCCAACTCAACGATGGTATCCGCGGATGTAAATGACCTCGAGAATCAAGTTAAGGTTTTTAGCTGATCAACGCGTAGTGTCCTTTGAGACGCAGAAACCAAATGCATCATCGGAAATCCGGCTGTGTCACACGTCTTGTGATCTCCTTGACGTCGGCACGCTTGAGTCTTATCTGACCACCGTACGCGACTGGCTCGACTCCCACCCCTACGAAGTGATCGCGATCATTATGGGGAATAACAACGGCCACACTGAACGTATACCCACTTTCGATTATGTTGCGCCCTTCCAGAATTCTGGCATGCTGAAATACCTTTACACCCCCCATTCGACCTCAATGAACATCACTGACTGGCCCACCCTCGGCGAAATGATACTCAGGAATAAGAGAGTTGTAGTAATGTTGGACTATGGTACAACCCAAATAGAAGTGCCCTGGCTGCTCCGAGAGTGGGACTACCAATGGGAAACGCCCTTCTCGCCCACCAATCCCTCGTTCCCTTGTATCGAGCAGCGACCACCAAACCAGGCGGAGGATCTATCTCGCAACCGCATGTACATGCTAAACCACAATCTCAACATCCAAGTCAGCCTTGCAGGTCTTAGTGGTATCCTCATTCCGGCATACAGCCTCTTGGACCAAGTCAATGCTGTATCTGGAAATGGCAGCTTAGGTCTGAACGTCCAGCATTGCGAGGAGATGTGGGGAAGACCCCCGAATTGGCTGCTGGTCGATTACTACAACTTTGGCAACTTTAATGGATCTGTCTTTCAGGTGGCCGCCACTGCCAATAACGTCACGTATGACCGGGGTTCTTGCTGTGGATCTGTGAGAAAAAGTACTGCGAATGACAAGGTGGTCAATTATGGGTTTCTTCTAGCTTTCCTGGCGGTTTGTGTATTCTCTTCCTGAGTCTTTCCAGTTTTTCGCGTTTGGCAATCTGATTTTATTCTTCTGCACATTCTAAACGCTCAATAATGAATTTTTTGCCTACCACAAATACCGGCTTATGTCCTGAGTGCTTCCACCCTCTCGCGATTGCGATATGTCCCTACAACGATTGTCTTGGCTTTGGTACAGTGACGCACTCGATTGCTAAAGTAGGATCTTAAATTGTCCGATGTATAAAGGCTATCTGTGCACGGATAGGCTTATCATTCCTTGTCCTCGTAGTG
This sequence comes from Parastagonospora nodorum SN15, assembly GCF_000146915.1. Taxonomy (NCBI): domain Eukaryota; kingdom Fungi; phylum Ascomycota; class Dothideomycetes; order Pleosporales; family Phaeosphaeriaceae; genus Parastagonospora; species Parastagonospora nodorum. The sequence continues at coordinate 243,448 of NW_001884557.1, forward strand.
CGCTAACGCCGTAGGCATTCACTTCTTGGCGATAGCGCTAGGTTATGGTATCCAGACTTCCACGGTCTCAGAAAGTCATTTCCTCCACCACTCTGATCCATCCTTACCCAGCTTGAATTAACCAAGAGCCTCATATCCAAGATGCCGTGGATGCAGACTTTTGTCCGCGGCCAGATGCGCAGAGCAAAATCCGGCGAGCCTGCAAGTGTCGCCAGGGCTTTCACTCTCTTCTTTCAGCCAATGCTCCAAGACAAGCAGCAAGAAATCCAGAGTACATATGCGTACCGATTCCTTCCTGCCTTGCCAACCTAAGACCCCGTTCTCCAAGTGCTCCGAGTCATGGTTGAGGATCTCAAGGGCAAACACATCAAGATTGCCAACTGACCGTACACCATTGTTCTGACAATTTAGACTGACGTTTGAGTCCTGGATTCTCAGGCCAAGTAAGATCTCGTTGATGAGTCGTTACACCCATACGAGTTCATTTGACAATTCGGCTGCTGCAACATATTCTGCTTCTTGCGTTGATTGCACTATGATGCTTTGTCGTTTTGAGCTGAATAATAGAGGTGCATTTCCCATCTGAATGATCCTTCCGCTGGTAGACTTGCGCAAGTCCGGACTAAGGGAGAGGTGAGCAGGGATGAAGAAGGGTTTATAGAATTGGCACAACCAACAGCTTTCATTATTACGACACAATTGATATCTTCTGGGGCTTTTTACTATGAATTAAAAATCTATTGTTGATCGGTGGTAACCTCATACAGCAATCTCTGCACTATAGAATGTACATAGTCTCAAGACTCTGATCTCCCTCCTTTCCGTTGCTTGTAGCGCCATTTGCAATGAGCTTCGCCTTTATCGCATTTCTACGTCGGAGTAGAATCCAGCATGCTCCATATAAGAAGCCCGCAACAACAGTGAGGCCAGCAGACACGGCGTTGCCTTGTACATATCGCGGACCTTGTTGACTAGGATACAGCTGCGAAGACACCACATTAGATATGTTTGCAATCGAATAGGCGAACGGCATGCCAAAAGCACGTTTAGAGTCTGGCGACAGGTTTGTGGCTATCCAAGTCACAGCCAATGTTGAGATTGGGTACAGCCCTGGTCAAGTCAGTTTGGAACCCATACGCAACATTCTATGACTGACCAAGGACGAGTATGAACATGCCCGCATAGCCTGCACCAGGGTTCGGTGTTCCGACGCAAACTAGATATCCGGCTGCGACTGGGATGCAGCAAGCTACAATGAAAACGCCACGCCGCTTCAGCCTATCGGACCAGTAGACCTGGACAGAAAGGGAGATAGCTCCAACCACGTAGACAGGAATGGTCATGTAATTGACCTTGAGAGAGGCGTAACTAAGCCCAGTCAGCATCGGACGCGATATTCTGACAATCTTGCGGAACTCACCCGAGACCACTAATTATTGTGGGCAAGAAAACGCCAAACCCGTTGATTGCGACAGAAGACGTGAAGAATGCAATGCCGAGCATCCATACGAAGGGATCCATGAGTGCAATTTTAATCCATCTTCGCTCGAACTCATCTTTACCTCTGAGCATCGAGTCTCGTTGTTTCTTCAAGCGCATCGTTTCCTTCTCTTCCTCATTCAAGAACCATGCCGTCTCTGGCGCATTTGGAAGGAAGCACCAGCCAACACCACAGATAGCGATTGTAATGAGGAACTCAATGATGAAGAGCCACCTCCAAGCTGCGAGTCCGTTGCGAGGGCCCATAGTCTGTACAGCATATGCAAACAAGCCACCAAAGGCGCCGGAAATACATTGGGCAAGATTTGTTGTCATGATCCGTTTTCCAGCTAGTTCTCGGGGGTAAATTGTCGTGAACAGGTACGCGAAGGCTTGGGCCAGACCAGCTTCGGAGGCATTTAGCAACATTCGCACAGCAATGGCTTGGCCGTAGGTGTGTATGAAAGCTGTCCCAAGAGTGCAAGCACTCCATAGCACAAAAGCAGTGCCTATCGATTTGTTCGCACCCCATCGCTTGACGGCCAGAACCCATGGGACCTCGAATATGATGGTGCAGACACTTGATAGGGTGTTGATGTTGCCGAATTGCCCGCCCTTGAGGCCTATGTCTTCATCGAAACCGAACACACGAGCATTGCCGAGCTGGATTGGTTCAGTGTTACTTCAGTTCACTTGCGCGAGAGGAATGCCCACATTGTTTCTATCTAGCGTAGACAGTACAAGGAAGATGACTGAGACCGGCACAACGTAGGTGTCAAACTTCTTCCGGCAGGCTGCCTCTCTCGCCGGATCAATGTAGATGAGGTCGGACTCGCCGTTGCCATAATCGACAGAGCCTGGAGCATCGACGACAGTCGGTTTCTTCGCCTCCTCGATCGGATCAGAATTCATGATAGAAGCTCACACTAAAAAAAGCAATTGATAAGCTAAAACTTCTGGGTGCTTTCAAGCGCTGTCCAAGTATGGTTCAAGATCCATTGAAGTCCCATCATGGTCTCAATATATGCTATTTGACACATCTCCCTTGATCGAATAAGCCTTCCAATTCATGATAAGGGCGTGATAAGCATTAAAAAACGATTAGATACCCCAGCAGAGAATCGGGCAGATGCGATCTAGCATGTGAATCCCAATCCTGGAGGTGCGAACGCGATTGAGTTCACTTGCAAGCGAGGATGTAAATGAGGGGTAACGTGCCGGAATATACCAGACATGGTAGATGTAACTTCAACGGCGAATGGCAAGCAAGACGGGCTACTAGCGCATTCCCTTATCGCGATCGGCCTACGCCGAACCATAGACATCTTCTTCGGCATTCTCCCACAAGATCTAATCGGATACCATTGTACACCCGTAATTTTTGCTGGAAGTCCGACAGAACGTGTCCCACATGGAGTCGCTATCTCGCTCAAGCCCGAGATTCGCACGCAGAGTGACTGCATGTCAGAGGTGAGACGGCGCGTGTCCAGAAATAGACAGTCGAATGAACGCTAATCGAGTGTGTAGGTGTCGTCGAAGAAAGCAAAAAGTATTCACCAGCACTGCTCCAATCTGAACGAACATGGGCGTCAGTGTCGCTCGCTGATTGTTTTCCACCATCACAGTGTGATCTAAAGCACCCGAATTGCTCGAATTGCGAGAAGGCAGGTGCTTCCTGTTTGGTCTACGACTCGGGGAGACAGACCGAGGTGAGCACACCAGCTATAGACTTGCTTCATCCAATCGTTAACAGTGGTTGAGCTACCTCGCGATTATGTGTCAAATCTAGAGAAGCAAATCGAGGCATTGAGACGTGAGAACCAAGCGCTACGCCAGCAAAGTCAGCCGCTCTCAGTGATAGATGACAACCCTGCTTCCTTTGGTTCGCCTTCTACATCAGTTCAAGAGATCGACAGTACTTCAACGGAAGGATACCCGGCATCCCCTCATCACCAAAGCCACCTTCAAGATCTTGTTAAGAGTGTGCGAAGTGTTGTAGTTGAGCCTTCAAGGCAACCTCGTTTCCTTGGGCCCAGCAGCGGCATTACTCTTGCGACGATGGTAATGGCATCGATACGTGTTGATACCTTGCCGCACCCTCCGCACTCCATACACGAGGATAACGCTTCTCTTCCAGTCGCTGCGTCAACATCGTCGAAAGAATCCTCACTTCCACCTCGCCATGCTGCAGATCACCTCATTGAAGTCTACTTCCAATATCGCACACCGCATATGCCAATCATCCAAAGGACACAAGTAGAGAAGGCTGTCATGAGCGCATATGCAGCAAGTGGCGAGGTTCAGTCTCTCGGTTCAGCCACGGGGCAATACATGTTCACGGCCTACATGGTATTTGCTATTGCTCTTTGCAATATCCCAAACCCATCTGGTGGCACAAGCCGAGTAATGCAAAGCGAAGGATGCTTCCGGTCGGCAGTTGGCTGGGTTGAACGGGTCATCACTTACTCAAAAAGCGATCTTGAAACTCTTCGCGCGGTGCTCCTGCTAGCTCAATTCGTTTCCATGTGTCCATGGCAAGGGAGTCTTTGGCATCTGACAGGCATTGCTATGCGGTTGTGCGTAGACATGGGTTTACATTGGGAAAGCGAAGGACAGTCACTTGAAGCTGACCAGGACGCGCTTTATGAACGTCGACGACTATGGCACTGTGCCTACCACTTCGATCGTGTCTTGAGCATTACGCTCGGCCGCCCCTTCGGTATTACGGACGAGTCCACACGAGTTCCACTACCGAGCCCGTGGACAGTATCTCGCCGTTCATTCGGCGCGGAAACCAACGACTTCGATGTTCATCATCAACGAGCTCATAACCATCTTTTCAGCTTGTCAAAACTTGAATCTGAGATCAAACACGTTCAACAGAGTCAAACGTGGCCTGTGAAGGCTGCTTATCCCAAACCGAACGTCGTGGCGTGGATGAATGACGTCCAACCGCGCCTGCAAGAATGGCATAGCACTATACCACCTCTCGAAAAGGCACATTCGTCGTCTATATTTGCGCATCAAGCTTACTGGGGACGTCATCTACAACAACGCAATCCTTCTGCTCTATCGCCCTAGCTCGAGCAACCAGCACTCGCTTGCAGAGTCGCTATCAACATCACACAATGCTGCCTGCAATCTAATCACCGGAATCAAAGCTCTCCAACGAGAAGGTAAATTAGATGTGCTATGGAAGTCAGTCCACGACCTTTTCATGGCCGGCTTGACTATCATATACAGTGTCTGGCAGTCCAAGGAGATGCGCGATCGTAATCACATCCGAAATAGCATATCAGCGCTACAATCTTGCGCTTCCACGTTGTCCGCAATGTCGGAGACCTTCCATGGCGCGGCGGGCTGTCGCGACGTGTTTGATGCACTGTCCTCTGCGACGATCGAGTGGCTGATTACGAACGAAGCGGAAGAATCGAGGCAGACTAGAGTCGAGTTTGAGAGGCAGGTAGAAGAATTGCTGCAGCAATTACAGCCTTCTACGACGGCTTTCGTGGACGATCCAAACGCAAGAGTTATGTCGAATATGCTGTCAACGGACAATTTTGCATTTGGTGAGATGCTTAATTCGGCGGCTCAATGGCCAGGTGCTGGAGGCATGGGATATTTTGAAATGGCTCAGGATCAGGATCAGTACATGACGGGTCTTGGAACTAATCTCGACCCGTTTCTGTATTGAAAGCGTAGTCAAAATTTCCATCGGATCTATAACAGCTTCTATGGCCTTTGAACGTGTTAAAAAACGCTATGTCAGGCGACGCAATCAGATAACATGTCAGCCAAGTCATTGCGGTTGATGGTACCTTTATGCTCAAGGAGAACAAAAAACCTCATTCCTCATTGCGTGAAAAGAAGGCTCGAGACATCCTTAACTCATGCGTAACTCATAAAGGATTGACTGGAATTCGGTAGTGCATGTACATAAACTAATCATGGTTCTGCAACAACTTGCCCAGCCATCTCTGCCGCCGTACTAGCAAGTGAATCGTCCACAATCTCCTCATACTTCAACGGCTCCTTCACCAGCCTTGCACCTGCAAGCCCAACCTGCCACCTCTCAAAGCCGCCCCTTGGTACAGACGTACTCGTCCACATCTTATCTCTTCGAAACCCATTCGTTACACCAACCGCAACATCAACCGGTACATTCGGAAAAAGCTCTGCCAACTCGTCGCGGAACTCATTCGCATCATGCTGTAGCACCCACTGAATCCCCTTCTCTAGCGCAACACAAAAACGCTTCTGCTTATCCAGCAACTCAGGTGTGATCTTAGCCGTTTCCGCATAATACACACTCCAAGGAATATCGCCCTGGGCCACCATCTCCATGGCAACGCAAACATTGGGATTCCACGCGACCATCGCCAGCGCAGAAAGATTGTCAGTAACGAAGTAATCCCCCATGCCGCCCTCGAACAAATCGCCCAACATTTTGCCATCCAGATCCTGGATGTAGTCCACGCTCCTCTCATCAATCTTATTCTCTCGTAGCAGCATCTTGAAGAACAAACCCACGCTCGCTCCGCCGCCGGATTTCATCAGCACCGTCTTGCCGGCGACATCGGTGAGCTGGAATTTCGGGGCAGAGCTGCGCGTGAGAAGAGCGAGGGGGCAGCGATTAGCGATTTGCGCGAAGACGGTGTAGTTTTCTACGCGCGAGCGGTACATAGAGGGCACCCAGATGCCGCCTAGAGCCATGTCGGCGGTTTTGTCGGCGAGGGCGTCGAGCACGCCGTCCCAGGGGGTGGGGATGGTGACGGTGACGTCGAGACCTTGTTCGCGGAAGAAGCCATGGCGGAGGGCGATGTATTCCGGGAGGTAGTTTAGGTTGTAGCCGGTTGCTGTGAGGTTGAACGGTTGCATGATGTTTGAAGAGCGGTGGTTAGGTAGCGCGTGTGTGGGTTTTGAAATCGCAATGGGACAAAGGTAGAAGCAGTAAATGTTGAGGACTTATGGCATAGAATATCCAGTCTCGGATATAGTTGGACTCTTTACAACGCATGCCTAAAGCTGCACATCGGGTCGTCACTTTCGTCGTGGTTGTCTATCATCGGAAAGTTGCGAAGAGCATGTCGGCAAAAGCCGAATGATATCGGAATCGACTGTCATGCGGACTAGAAGGCAATATGATCAATTTACATGGCAGTGTGATGTTCCGCGCATCGAATGAAGCGTATGACCGGTGTGGATGTCAACCAAGAGCGGATCGAGTGACAAATATAGCAACTAACGACTCATAGATTGCGATGAACCTGTTGATCAATGGTACACACCTGGGAAATATCTGGGAAAGAGCAAGCAGGTATAACAGCTACATGTTGAGTTGCGGAAAGGATTCAATGTGGTGGTTGCTGCAGATTTTGTCCACCACAGTCGAAATCAGTGATGCCGTTGCTGCGATCACGATGGAATAGTGTTGAAATGATTAGAGTGCATGCTCGTCACGTGGTAGCGCGAATCAGGTATGTGCGTCATCGGTCTTGCGCAAACGTGTTTCCGCATCGCCTCGAGCATCCACTTCATCAAATATCTTGCTGCGCTGCGAATTCTTGGTCGCTACGGTCTTCGCGTTCATTCTATCACTCGCAATGAGCGTCAACCTGCGCTGTGCGACTGCCAACTGCGTGTTCAGGTCTTGCTACTCCACGCCCCGCGCCTTGCGCCAATAACGTAGCTAGTTGTAGGCATGGCGCGCGCGCGCGGCAGGCTCCGCAAAGCAGCTGAGACCGCCACTCCTAGACGATCGACACGTAGAGGCAGGGCCTCACAGCAAGATGAAGACGTACCAGCTATTTTCCAGGAGATGCTACTCGAGGAGGAGGCCGCTGCCAAGGCCACCAGTACAGACGAGGATGAACGTCCAGTTAAGAAGAGGAAGACGGCGCGTTCTCAAACAAGTTCAAGCCCTGTCGTAAAGCCTTCGCATGTGAAAGCTACGGTTGTGAAAGGGACCGAACCTGCACCGTCCATAAGATCGCGCAAAGATGCTTCGCTCGAACCAGAGACACCATTGTACAGTCTTACACATCCGCCTGCCACCGCAGGGTCCATGCCGCCCGATGTCGCGCCTTCCAGCGGTCGCATACTACAAACCGTGATAGACTCCGACGAGTCAGATGACAGCGATGAGGAGTGGGAAGACGCCCTCGCAGATGGAGACGAGGCGGACGAACATGAAGAGACTGAATCAGTCATACCTCAGGTCGCTGGCATCTCCATCACGCTCGGAGCGAACAAGGATGCAGAACCTGCTCCCAAGAGAAGAATCCGCAGACGAGCCATCACATCTGTAGACAAGAAGAAGCGGCTGGACATTCATAAGATGCACGTTCTATGTTTGCTCTATCACGTTTATCGTAGGAATGCATGGTGCAACGACTTGCGGGTGCAGTCCGCGCTGCGAAAGCTGGTACCACCCAAGACATTGCAGAATCTCGTCCCAAATCCCGATCTCACACAATACTCTGCTTCGAAGCGCTTCATTGATGGAATGAACGAGCTCAAGGTTCTGTGGAACAAGCGCTTCAAACTTACTGCTCAGGGCATGTACAAGCCAAAATGGGCAGAGGCAGATGCCCATGTCCGACCATTCTCTGATTTCGATGAACTTGATGACCCCATGGACAAGGACGATTTTCGCAGAACGGCGCATACCTTGCAGGGCTCGCAAGATGTTGGCACTCAACTTTTCTGTGCCCTGCTTCGTGCCATCGGTGTCGAAGCCAGACTCGTGTGTTCCTTGCAGCCACTGCCATTCGCCTCGTCTGCTCAGCCTTCTACCCCGCAGAAGACAACTTCGCAGAAGAATACCATAGTTCTGGATCCATATAATAAGCAAGAAGCTGCCTCGTCTAGCAAGTCCAGGGCTGTCACACCATCTCGGCCCAGGAAGCTCTCGCGCATGGAAAGGGTCATGGGCGAACGACACGCCGTCCTCAACAAGACGGGCGTAGCTTTGCAAAGACAGAAGGCGTACCATACACCATATCCGGTATATTGGGTGGAGGTGTTCAACACTGCGCACCAGAAGTGGGTTGCTATAGACACTCATTCGACGTTCACGGTGAACTCGCCCGAGAAGCTCGAACCACCACTCAGTCATGCGCAAAATAGTCTCACATACGCCATCGCCTATGAAGAAGACTACACGGCAAAAGACGTTACACGACGTTATGCCAAGGCATATAATGCAAAGACGCGCAAATTTCGTATTGAATGTACACCCAATGGGGCAGAGTGGTGGCGGAAAGCAATGAAGTTCTTCAAACGGATGGTCCCTCTCGATAGGGACCAGGTCGAAGATGCAGCACTTGCCCGCAAAGAGGCATCTGAGGGCATTCCTAAGAACGTGCAAGACTTCAAGAACCACCCTGTATATGTGCTTGAAAGGCATCTGAAGCACAACGAAGTCATACACCCCATGGATCCAATCGGTAAGATCAACGTGGGTACAGGCATGAACCCCAAAATGGAGTCCATCTATCGTCGAAACAATGTACACACTGTTCGAAGCGCAGACAAGTGGTACCGTATGGGCCAGGACGTCAAGGATGGCGAACAGCCGTTGAAACACGCCAAGCCAAAGAGAGGCAGACAGATGTCAGTCAATCTTGACATGGATGTCGATGACCAGCAAGAAGAAATTGGTGCTGGACTATACGCCAAATTCCAGACTCGACTCTACGTCCCACCACCTGTGGTGAAAGGCCGTGTTCCTCGCAATGTATATGGCAATCTGGATCTCTATGTCCCATCCATGTGCCCACCAGGCGGAACACACATCCGGCACAAAATCGCTTCGAAAGCAGCACGCATCGTTGGTGTCGACTATGCAGACGCAGTGACTGGTTTCTCCTTCAAAGGTCGACACGGCACTGCGATTGTGCAAGGTGTGGTGGTAGCGTCAGAGTACGCTGAAGCAGTGCAGGAGGTCATTGATGGCATGATCTACCAACAAGAAGAAGCCGCGAACGCTGCACGCAGTCGGGAGTCATTGCGTCTCTGGCGGAGGTTCTTCCTTGGCTTACGCATTGCCCAAAGGGTCAATGCAATGGAGATTGATGGCGAAAAAGGCCCGTCGATGGATGTGGATGTGCAGCAAGAAATTGATCGCGAGGACGAGCAGATGGTCGAGGGAGAAATGGCTGGTGGTTTCTTTCCGGACGAAGCTGACTTTGCGCAACCCCCGCGAGTTGAGCGTGCGTATGAGCCGCCACAGCAAGAATACGGAGGGGGCGGCTTCATGGCTGATGATGACGAGGATGAAGGGGGAGGGTTCATACCAGAGAGGGACGATGACGACGACGCTGTGAAAGCTCCCATCAGCATGAATCGCGAGCACAGTTTTGAAAGCTCGATCTTGGACTCTCATCAGCTTCGCCCGCGGCGCAGGAGTAGTTTCGCAGACGACTTTGTATTGGAAGAGGAGGAGGATGAGGAAGGAAGTGCTGGGTCTACACGCGACCAATCTGACGCTGAGCCTGCCAATGACGACGAGAATGCCGAAACCCACATCGCCCAGGATGAAGCCGCTGTAGATGGAGGCGGGGGGTTCCTACCAGAAGATGCAGACGCAGACGTGAATATGGTCGACCAGCCTCCACAGGAAGCGAGCCCAGTTCCAAGGGACCCAGGCACTGAGGACGCCGAGATGCCACCAGAATCCTCTCCATCAGACACCGGGTCGCTCCCGCTCGAAGATCCAGAAGACGAAGATGCTGATCCTGACTGGCTCGTCGATGCCACATAGATGCTGCAGTTAACATGCAATGAAACGTTGTATGTGTGTTCAATCACTGTTGTGCAACCAACACGTCTCCCGTGCGTATAGTCATACCGTGATGGCCATGTGAGACCTTACGATCTTGGCTAGCGCTAAACGATACAGCCATGTTCGGCGGCAATGTTCTTGTTCAGTGAAGCAGGATGAACTTGACATACGTGATTTTGAAATTTTCCATCTAACACAAAATCTATGCCTTTTTTCCTTCTAATAATTCATCCAACCCCTTCATGCCCCCTTCAAACCCTTCCACATCATATTCCTTCGGATACCGCCTCATCACATCCCTCATTTCACTAACATGCGCCTTCTGCTCCTCGGTCAACTCCTCCCACACACCCTCAAAAGCATTGCGAATACTTGGCTTCTTCTCCTTCTCCGCCTCTTCAAACGCGCGCAGCACCTCCTTGCGCGTAGTACTCCTCAATTCTTTTTCCTGCGCGTCGTCCCACAGCTCCCGCCCCTCGAGCCACTTGCGCAGCCGCGTGATGGGATTGTCGCGGCGCTTCCAGTCCTCGACTTCGACGCGCTGGCGGTATGCGAAGGAGTCGTCGGACGTGCTGTGGTGGCCGACGCGGTAGGCCATCATTTCGACGAGGACGGGCTGGCCGCCGTTCTCGAGGGCGAGGAGTCGTGCTTGTTTGGTTGCGCGGCGCACGGCGAAGATGTCGTTGCCGTCGACGCGCAGGGTGGCGATGCCGTAGCCTGCGCCGCGGGACGCAATGCCGTCGCCCCGGTATTGGTCACTGGTGGGCGTGGAGATGGCGTACCCGTTGTTGCGGCAGATGAAGATGCAGGGGACTTGGCGGGTTGCGGCGATGTTGAGCGCCGCGTGGAAGTCGCCTTCAGAGGCTGCTCCTTCGCCGAAGTAGCACACTGCCACTCTCTTCTCCTGGTTGGGGTTCTGGAGGTTTTGCATCTTGAGAGCGTAGGCGGCGCCTGCGGCGTGGGGGATTTGGGTGGCGAGGGTGGAGCTGATGGTGTGGATGTTGAGCTCCTTGGAGCCGTAGTGGACGGGCATGTTGCGGCCGAGACCATGGTCTTTGGCGTTGGCGAAGAGCTGGTTCATGAACATGGCGAGCGTGAAGCCGCGCTGCAGATATACGCCGGCTTCGCGGTATTGGCAGAAGGCAACGTCGGAGGGGTGGAGGGCGCTCGCTGAGCCGATAGATATGCCTTCCTCGCCGGCGGAAACCTGGGTGAAGGCGTTAGACTAGATCTCAAGAGAGCGTTTGAGAGATCATACCATGTAGAAACTCAATCTACCTTGCCGTTGCGCTTCGAACATGAGGAGGTCCATAACGCTCACTGCGTGTCGTCAGTTGTCTGCCCAAGTGTACGGTTTCCAGATCCACTAACACTTGACCATGTTCTTGTATATCTGCAAAGCCTCCTCATCCTCCGTCTCCACGCCAATCTCCTTGTCTATTATTTCTCCATATTGGTTCATGACGCGGTACGTGGGTATGGCATCCAACTGTGACGGCTGGATAAAGTCAAGTTTGTCCGTAAACTCGCTGTTCAATGCTCCTGGAAACAGGACTCTGCGTGATCTGTTAGCATTGCTATCTTCCACCACTCCACCAATGTACTTACTTCTCAGCATTCGCCGTCGACGCAACACCCCGGCATCTCTGCCAAACAGGCGCATTCACCACTCTTCTCTGCCCACTGAAGCCAACAACTCTCTGCGCGCGCAGAATCCGCGAAGTGTACCTGAATGACATTTTCTTTTTGCTACATTGTTCTCCCAAGTGCGGACCGCGGAAGTATATCAAACAAACCTCCTTGTACCGAGCTCAAGATGCGGCGGCCAGCGTCGGCCTATTGAATGCCTGCTTGCTTCCTTCCCCAGACGGCACGTCAGCGGGCCCGGGGCCTCGCTAGCGTGACATGGCACGTGCCATCGCGCATCGAGAAATGTTGCGCGCCAAGCGATCGTCACGACTTCAAGACCTTTGACAGACACGACAATGCAGGCTTCAAGGACACGTATTGGAAGACAATTGCTCGCGGGGAGTAGGAGGAGGACGGCGAGAGAGCCGTATAGGTGCTTTTCCTGCGCTGTCAGACAGGCTCAGCAACATACGCCACCTCCACCTCCACCGCCGCCAAAAGCCCCGCGAGATGCGCAAGGAACCACGCATTTCGGCTTCGAAACCGTCGCCGAAGCATTGAAGGAACAAAGAGGTACGTCCTCTCTTTTCCCTCTCCCCCGCTTCCCTCCCAGATACTAATCTCCCCGCCAGTCGGCGCAGTGTTCTCCTCCGTCGCCTCCTCCTACGACTCGATGAACGACTTCATGTCCCTCGGCATCCACCGGTTGTGGAAAGACCATTTCGTGCGCAACCTCAATCCCGGCCGGAACCCCCTCACCTCCCCATCCTCTGCAGCTTCTGACAAGGGCTGGAATATCCTCGACATCGCCGGCGGCACCGGCGACATTGCATTCCGCATGCTGGACCACGCATCGGCCATGAATCACGACGCACACACGCGCGTTACCGTCGCGGACATCAATCCAGACATGTTGGCCGAGGGCAAGAAGCGCAGTCTGCACACGCCGTATGCGCGCAGTCCGCGACTCAGGTTCGTCGAGGCGAATGCGGAGAAATTGGACATGATACCGGATGCAAGTATCGACCTATATACAGTAGCGTTCGGCATCCGCAACTTCACGCACAAGGAAGCCGCGCTCAAGGAAGCGTTTCGCGTCCTGAAACCAGGCGGCGTCTTTGCGTGTCTCGAGTTCAGCAAAGTCAACAACCCGCTCTTCGACGCTGTGTATCAGCGCTGGAGCTTCGGCGCGATTCCGCTGATTGGCCAGCTGGTGGCGGGCGATCGCGATAGCTATCAGTATCTGGTGGAGAGCATTGCACGATTTCCGAGCCAGGAGGAGTTTAGGGATATGATTAAAGACGCAGGGTTTGAGGTGCCGGGGAAGGGCTGGGAGGATTTGACGAATGGGATTGCGGCGATACACAAGGGGGTGAAGCCGGCGTAGAACATTGTGGGGAGTTGTGTAGTATATACTTAGAATGTATTTGTACGTCAGATGCAGTGCCATAGCAGGCAGTCTTCAAACGTCACATACAATCCCACACCCAGAATGTATGAAAGTTACATATATATTCAAATCTCCGACGCGAATGCCCGCGTCCCTACCCTATCCTATCCATACCCATATCATCCAAACCAGAGTGGCGAAACCCGAATATCTCTATAAACACCTCATTCCATACATGACCCACTAAATCCACAGAGCCAAAAGACCTCTCCCATCCCATGATGCGCCCGAGTTTCCATCGTTACTTGCGCGTGCAATTTGATATGTAGAAAAAAGAAAACGAAGAAGAAATAAACAATGCGAGGCGTATATAAATCTGGATATCGATAAACATGACGAAGCGCCAAAACCTGGCCGCAGAAGGAGAGAATGCAGAATGCCTCCAACCAGTTAATGCCGTAAAACGCCGCTTTGTAGCAGCCCAAAAAAAAATCGAGAAGGGAGTTTATGCAAATGCATTTTTTAGTTTGCGGAGGTTTAACGGCCTCCCCAGGGTGAGTTTCGGCCACGCGCACTACCAGTGCTGGAGCCGCCGCGTGCTTCTTCGAGACTGCGGCGCGAACCACCTGCGCCGATTTCGCTCATCTGGAAGAGCAAGGGCTCGTCGTCGTCAAGATTCGCAGCCCGGCTGTTGAAATTGTAGCGGCTTTGGCGCTCTGTAGAACTCGTGCCACCAGTAGAGCCGGTCGTGGATGAGCCTTGCGAGAAGAATCCACCTCGACCTCGAAGGTTACTTGAGTATGTTCCGCGCTTGGCGGGTGTATTTGATGTAGATGACGCTCGTGGCAAGTCATCGCGCGAGTCGCCGTCATCTGGTGCCTGGTTGTCACGGCTAGCGCTTGCAAGAGATTCAGTCTGGGCGAAGAGCCCACTAGATGTCAGATCCGTGCTGGTAATTCGATGCAAGTCTCTCGCACGATCGCCCTCTTCGACAGGCAGGCTCGCAGCACGCACACCGAACATGTCTGGTTCGTCTTCTGGGAGGTTACGGTTTTGCTGGGCGACTGAACTTGATCGGCGCTGATAATTCCAGGGACGAGGCGAGAGTGGGATGTCAATGCCGGCAGCATCGTCCTCGACCTCGCTCTGTTCTTCGAGGTTCTCGGGTCCCTGCCCACGTGCTGTGCGGCCACTCCGACTTCGGCTGCGATGGTTGCGACTGCGGTGAGGTTGGTCGTACTCGATGATGCTGTTGGCGCTCAGTCGAGATGGGATGGCTGGCGTGTGTGGGGTGTGTGGTGAGATTGGCTTTCCTGGTGAGGATGCAGTCGAAATAGATGTACCATGGATCATTGCAGGGACACTTGACAGTTGACGACTTGACGATGATGACGACCGGTGCAGCATAGTCGAAGATGAGACCGAGTCGGAGAGTTGTGCGTGCGAGTCCCGCATGCGCTGGTACTTGCCAAGCTGAGCCGTAGTCTTGCGCATTGTTGCGTCACGTGTCGAACTGTCGCTGCGGTTGAAGCTCTTCAGATCTTTCTTTGCCTCTAGCAGCTTCAGAAAATCTGATATGTTGTCATCCTCTGACCTCATTTCTCCTGAACTTCCACCTTCCCCGTCGTTTAGAGTATCAGAGCCTCGCTGCAAGGAGGAAGTGGCGCTACCCTTGCCGCTGCTTAGAGCATCTTCTTCAGTCTTACTGCCACCTGTAGAAAACTTGCCTCTCCGGTGGCCGAAACTACTGCTATAGCGTGTTATTGGTGCGGGTTTAGGAGAGCTTGAAGCAGAAGAAGCGATAGCATTGTCATTAGGCAGCGATGGCGCACGCAATGCCGCTTGAGGAAGGGCATTTAGTGATGTGCGGTTTCGCGGTTGATTCAGGCTGTTGGGTACGATGTTTATGTTCCTGCCAAAGGCACTGGTAGGTCTTCCAAGGGAGCTGCTGGGTGAAGCTGGGCCCGCGGGTCCTGGAGCAGGCGACGAAGATAGCGAGCCAGCTTTGAATGGTTGGAATGAGACTGAGGTCCGCCGTTGAAATGAGGACGTATCATTTGAGCGGAGAGAGGACTTTGAGCCTTGTGCAGTCCGGTGATTGGGTGGTAACTTCTGCGGAGGGGTCTCGATAGGTGACGAGGAAGGCATGTCACGGGCAGCCCGAAGCGCTGATATTGGGCTCGTTCCCGTTGGGGGTCCCACTTGGTGGAATGTTGACAGGCTGCCATAGGCTTGACCCACGTCTGGTGTTTCTTGCGTGTTCAACTTGTCGACAGGAAGTGACCCGGGTACCGGGGCTGCTGCGCGTGGTTTCTGTTCGAGGTAGGTATCGTCCAGGCCCATGAACTGATCGCTCAGAAGTGATTCCGAGTCTTCAACGCTGAACTCGCAGGCGTCGCGGTACTCGACGGAAATACAAAGCGGGCCAATGGGTGAGTTGGTGGAGCCAATGTGTGCAGTCTCGGTGATAGGGTCGGTAGAGGGACACAAGGGCAGGCTCAGTGTGTCGAGCTGTGGACGTTCGGATGCGCCGTTGAGAATGCGATAATTGAGCTTTAGTGACGTGTGATTTGCGGGTTGTTTTGCCATGCTCTTGTTGTATTTGAATGCTGGAAGCAGACGCAGGTTTGCGTAGAGGCCGCGGAAGAGGACAACAGCTTTCTTGTATACGTTGGGCAGGGGTTCGGTCAGGTCTGAAGGGTGCACTGAATCTATGTCTCCGACGTAGATCTTCCAGCGCTCAATCACTATCTGTGTAGGCCTCGCAGGTCGGCTCGAAGCCCGGGAAGTTGGCTGAGCGGCGTTTAGAGCTGCGGCCACATCCCATCTCTTCCCGTCCTCATCGTGTACTACCAGCGACTGCTTGTGTCCGAGTCCGGATATGTCGAGGTAGACCTCGATGTACAGTGGCGGGTGCTGGCCAGCCATGGCGTCCATGGTCTTCCATTCGGTGAGGCGCAGCTGGAGCTCGTCGCTGTCGTCGAGGATGACGTTGAACTGGGGTGGTGTTAGCTGGATACATGATTGCACAAGTTTATGCTAATGTCAGGACTGCCTCATACCCATTTGTTCTGTCTGATGTCGCCATTCTTGTTGAAGCTAGTCGGCAGGATGACACGAGACGAGACGATGCTGAGGGCTGATTTGGTGAAGAAGTTCTGGGCAGGCAGTCAGTATGGGCACCGGGTGGTCCATCCCATCAGGGTACGTACCTGGATGACCTGGTTGATTTTCTGGTACTGCCGCTGGTCCGTCTCGGCCATGTGGTCCCCCCGAGACGCCATGTCGTCCTCGCCGTCTTCGCTGCCACGGTCGTTGTAGGGAGGATTGTCAAAGTAGGAGTTCCGGTCGGCGCTATGCCGCGGGTTGTTGGTTCGTGTGGGATTCGTTTGGAGGTTGCTGGCGGGTGAGGCTGTACGCGGCGAGGCGCGCTGGTAGGGATTCATGGTGGCAGATGGCCTGCAGGTACGAAAAGGGCACCGGGTGTGTGGTGGGTGAGGCTAAAGGGCGGGCGTGTGAAGTCTGATTATCGTTGCGGCGGAAACAGGCGAGTCCTCATGGTAGCCATCACGCGTGCAAACGGGGGTGTGACTGGTAGGACTCAAGTGCCTCAGGACTGTTCACGCGCGGGGTGAAGGGGCGCCGCAGCTCAGGCAGCAGCAGCAAGCATAGTGGTGTGCGTGTGCGGGTGCGGGTGCGGGTGCAGGGTGCCAAAGGTGGAGAGCGTAGAGCCTCAGGCCGAGGCGGAGATGCAGAATGCAGACGATAAGATATAGTGAGGTATAGCACCGTACTGGCCGCCGGCGGGAAGCTGCAGCAAGATGGTCGAGTTGGGATGCACTCGAGTCCGCGGGTAGGTTCGGCAGCAGACGATGGCGAGCAGCAGTCAAAGAGTGTTGAGACGCATGAGAGGGTGCAGTCACGAGGAAGATGCGAATGACGATAGCAACATGTCCAAGCTCCCAGCCAGCAGGACAAGGGCCTCGACCAGATAGAGCTCACAACAACACCACAGGGACGCTCTGGCGACAAAACGCTGCCGGAAGCTGCAGGTGCACCGCGGTGATGAGGTGCAGGGCGTCAAATGGGCGTGTTCCTTGTAAATCCGGGGATCTCGCGTCTTCTTGTGGTACCTACAGCTTCGTGAGAGCGGCCAGCCTGCGATCCGACCAGTCATACGCGGGTAGCCCAAATAGGCAAGCTACTCCACTCTTCTCCGACGCGCATGACAATCATAATCGATCCGCTATCAATACCGGCTCGACAAGACGATACGCGATAGCTATCCGACGCCCACGACTCACTCACCCGCTCACGCACTCACTCACTCACTCACTCGCACACTCTTGGATCACGACATCTGCGTGTTGCGGAATCTTGCGCCATTGAACCCGGCCATTTCGCCTCGATTTGGCGCCTCATAGTCACTGTGAAGCGAGCTGACCGGTAGTGACACACGGCCCACCTCGTCTGTGCATTGTCTTGCCGGTCAGCCAGAGCCTCGTCGTCGCCATGCCAGCTCGCTGCCGTCATGCAGTGTCGTCGTACAGCAACGCAGCGCTTAGCAGGGTCATCTTCCGCAAACATTGCACGACAGCGCATGCAGGACGATGAGGCTGTCACATGACCTCCAGACAGTATCGCGGAAATATTCAGATGTAATCAGACCTCAATGAACACTTGAGACTAACTAGGAAAACAGATAGCGCCATACGCCAGTGTTTACGAATAGTGCTAGCCACCTAGTATCCTCTTGGTTCGCTTGCATCATCGCCTCAACGTCTGCCTGGCGAACCCACAGCACCGGGTCTCCGTTCACGACATTGCGCACTCGCACATCTCTGCACTGTGGGCGTGTGATGATGAGGTTCAGATATCTTCACGCCTTCATCACGTTCGGAGATTACATCCTGAAGTATTTGAGGATATTGAGGATATACAGGATATACAATACGCACTCGATATGAATTTGTCTAAGCGGATACGCGACGATGAACCCTGTATAGCTTCACGACACTGTCAAGTCTTAGAGAATACCACATGAGGTGCGTGAAGATATACAGGATACATGATACACGATCAACATATCTCTGCATCTATGATCGTGTGATGAGTGCGCGTCTATGTCTTCACAACCTTTCTACATCCTAGAGAATACATTCTAGAGCGTTCGAAGGTGTACAGCCTCCGTAATCCTCTCTCGACATGATCATCTCATAGTAGGGTCTTATTTGTGTGTCCGATATACTATTACTAGTCCCTTCCACCCTCTCATAAAATTCACATAATTCACATAATCCCCCCCGGAAATCCCCTCACTATGAAATAGTCTCCGAAAAATCCTACCACGTCTCTCTTCTCCACTAAGCCCCTCACAATATCCTCCCCCATTTCCTCACAAAGTATAAATCATCCTCAAATCCCCTTCACTTTAAAAAAAACCACCACACCCTCACACTCAACATCCCAACATTTCAAACAACAATCTACAAGCAAAAAAATGAAGCTCCAACTTCCCGTCCTCCTTGCCACTCTAGCAGCCCTGGCCCCAACCACCCTCGCAAACGACAAGCAACTGTGCTACATCACAGACGACCTCGACCAGCGCGAAACCTGGTACACTGAAGCCGAACCCAGGTGCAGTGCATGTAAGCCACACCCCCTCTCCCCACCACACCACCTCATCTTGCTGCATCAAGCCAACTCACCATCCACCAAACAGACTGGCACCCCTCCCTCGGCCTCCCGTCCAAGATTGTAGAATGCCACAGCGGAAAGTGGCACACGCGCGAGGTGTGCGACAAGGAGCACTACTGTGAGTCTGAAGACCTGGCCTTCTCGTGGGTGTGCTTTTTTTTTTGTTGCTGATCAGAGTGTAACGTACGTAGGCGTCCTCGATGCCCAGGGTAGACCGAGCTGTGAGGGCGTACTCGCGGAGAAGTTTAAGAATCACCAGTCGCTTGCGTCGTGGGCCAAGACGGCGACGGCGTTTCCTACTACCAAGCGTTTCCCGACTACCATGGCATGAGCCTGGGGCGGTTGCTACGCGCTGTTTGTGGTGGTGGGAGTTGCGGGAGATGCGACGGAAATTTGGCGTCGAGGCGGAATGCTCCAGCTAGTGTATGTGGTGGACTCATGAATGGAGAACGTAGGATAGTATGTAGATTCAATCGTACATGCAGGCTATGCTTCCCTTCGTGATGCGAGCAGTAGTGTGCGAGATCAAAGCTGTGATTTGTTGTATACAACATTGAACATTCACTGTTCTACTACAATTAAAACATATAATACCGCAAAGCCTAGGTTTTAACGCTGAAGCCTATGAAAAGGTGCCACCAGGGTCACTCCGGAACCCATGCATCCTGCTCCTCGCGGAGTTACTTGGTATATCCTTCTGGTTTTTAACGCCATCCCGAAAACAAAAGTGTACCACCCACGCCAAACAAGAAATCAAAAAACAAGGAAAAACTACTAACAGTACATGAGGGACGAGCCCTACTTGCGTCCGCTCAGCTTCGCCTTGGCCTTTCGCATGAATGTCTCCACATCCTCGTGGCCGTTGAACATGAAGTCCTTCTCCATGTACGTCGACGATGCGGCTGGTGTGCTAGGTTGCGTGCGAGTCCTGCGACTCAGCGCGTTCAGCGCCGCGCTTGAAGGACCAGCGGTATCGATTCTTGCGGACTGGCCAAGTGAGTCCGGATGAACGGTGCGCGAGCGGGTCAGCGTGGGAGAGTGCTGAGCCTGCGACTGGAGACCGCTCTCGGAGGGTCGGGAGCGGTGGAGGGGAAGATGTGGAGGAGCCTGGTAGTGCGTTGGTTGGTGATGTGTCTGCTGTTGTTGCTGTGTGAGAGGCTGGATGCTGCGCCACCAGTGGTCTTTGTCTTGCAAATCTGCATCAGATGTTAGACTGCTTGAGGAGATGGTGGAGCTGCGGGCATGCTCAGAAGGAGGGGGTATGGATGCCCACTCTTCTGAGGTAGCCCGAGGTGTCTCTGCAGCAAGCAACATCCGACTCGGATCGACGGTGGCGGGGAGGTTGTTGATCGCGTTGAAAGAGCTGCTCGTTCGAGCTGTTCGTGTGGGCCTGTTTGCTGCTCCTGCGCGAGGGAACGCGCGGCGAGGCTTCGGTAGAAGGTCGGCGTTGTCTGAATCGTGTGGCTATCGTGGGAGTCCTGGCGTGGCTGGAAGACGGACGTGAATCGCTCGATGACCGGTATCCAGTCGACTGGCTGGATCGAGACGTGCGTCTAAGGCTCTCTTGCACTGGTGTTGGAGCTGACTCGGATACAGATGGCGAAATTTCTAGCGCATCTTGTATAACACTTTGAATGCTCTCCCGCAATCTGCCACGAGGCTGTTTGGCAGGTCTTGATGAACGCCTATCAGACACAACATGTTCAACGATTGTGGGAGTCTCTACTTGGAGCTCGGGTACCTCCGGAATGTCCTCAGCGTGTTTGAGGCTTGCCATTCTTAGAGCCGACATGGATGCGGTGGACATGCGATTGACTATATCCTTCGCCGATCGTCTGCGCTCTTTAGTTTGCTCCAGGAACTTCTTCGAGCGCGCAGATGTTCCTGGTTGAACTAAGACGATCGACTCTTTGCTGTTCTTCACTTGAGGCGAATCCGGTTGGCTGTAGTAGTCTGAGTCGAAATGGCTTGTGGATGGTCGCGACTCGTCGATGCTATACACTATGGATGGAGCACGCGGGCTGCCGTCATATAACGTGCTGACTCGTGTTGAGCCGTCTTCAAGGAGAGTCACTCGTTCCTTCAATTTGTGAACCTCGCCAGCGAGCACAGCCTTTTCTTCCTCGAGTGCAAAGATGGTATCGACTGCCTCTTGCAAGGCAATTTCTTGGGTCTCGAAGTGCGAAGAACAGTCCACGTAAATTTCAAGCATCTCCTCGTTGGATTTCCGAAGCTCGTCGTTGTCATCCTTGAGTCGCTCCATCTCTTCTTCCAAATGTTGCGTCTTAAGCATCAAGTTGTTGTTCTCATGCTGCAGCTCATGGTTCTCCTCCTCGAGAGGTTCTAGCTCTTCGACTCTCTCCGTCAGCTGGGTCGAGATATGTTGTAGCTCCGAGTTATTCTTCTTCAATAGTTCGACTCGCATGTTGGACGTCATGAGGTTGTCCTTGAGCTTCTCGATCTCTTCGGTCAACTGGCGGCTGGTCTTCGATCGCGGTACACCCACATCGCTAGGTCTTCGTCGACGTATCGGAGAGACGGGTCTTGTGTGCTCGTCGGTGAGCTCAAACTCATCAAAGCCGTCAGGCGAGACTGATACAGGCTTGGGCTCTGGAGGTTTCGGCGTGGTAGAGGGCGGGACGCGCATATCCAAAGCAGTTGGCGTGGATGTACCCTGGGCTCGTCGAGCTTGGAGTGCATTGCGCAGGTATTCGGACCTGGGAGCGACAGAAACGGAACCAGTCCGAGCGATTGAGGTTCTTTTGTGGTCAGGTGTAGAAGGGCGCTGTGCGTGTTCTCGCGCTGAGTCGCGCTGCGAAGGTGAAGCAGACATGTTTATGGACGATTTTTGTGTAGGACGGTGGGGCGTAGGTTGTGGTCGGTGAAGTTATGAATAAAGGACCGGAGACTTCTTAGGTGCAAAGATGTGCTCTTTGTTCTTGGTGAACATAAAAGCCTATTGACAACGTTTTGCCAACCACAAAGCCTTGTGCCGCAATGTGCTTCGCACAATGGCAGATTGTCTGAGTGTTGAAGTGTTGCAAAGACGCTTCTGATGTCATCGAAAACAGAACTCTGGTCGTGATTGCGAATTTCGAGATGGGCGAGTAAGTGCGCAGTTAATGCGGCAACGGCAGTTGAAGGCCGGGGAGACCTGGCAATCTAGATGTTGGTGTCGCGTGCGAAGACTGGCGGAAAGTCAGAAGAAAGAGGATCAATCTTTGGTTCCATTGCTTGTGTCGCGAAGCCTTTGGTGTCGTCAATGGTCTCTCTTGCGTCTTTTTTTGATGTTCCGCCGGAGGGGAAGACCGGTGAGAGTGAATCGGCGGTGAAAGGGACAGGCACACGTCAATGGGTCAATGGGGCAGGCGCAAACTCAACGCAGGCACTGCGCGTTCACTTCGAAGATGGAGAGAAAGTCATGGAGCATCCTACCAATTCTTGCAACCGCTATAGCAAAGATATTGGGAATAAGGGGTCAGCAATGTGCAGGTGGTTGGGCGTGAATCTTTACCAGGGTACACGCGACTTGGGAGCGCGACTGCAGTCCGTGCGCTCTTAGCGAGGGAGCGACGACAGCGGGACGCATCCGCGCCTTCCCAGCGCAGTGGTAGCACAAAAAGCCTCGGCTTCTCATTGGTTAATTTTAACTGAAACCCATGCCTAATTTCGGTGATTTCTGCAGGAGCGTTCCAAACAATCACGAAAATCGTCATTACGATGCGGAACAAGCACGAGCACGGCCACGAGGGGCACCCTCACTTTGCCATAGTCTTCGCATCTTTGGAGGGGCATTGGATCTGAGGGAAATAGAACACTGGACTAGCTGTGCTCGTTCTGATCCGCCACAAGTTTCCCGAGCGGCGCGGCCCTAGCGTCCTGTCGAAAGCAGGGGAACTTGACGTACTTGGAAGCGGTCTTCCGGTGTCGCTCACTCGTCGCCACATTGCTAAAGTGACATTTTGCACTTGCGGCCCAATATCGTTCCTTCGTACTAAGGTCGTGAATCCATTATTGGTACGAGAGAACGCAATCTTTCTGTTGCAGTGTGGCTTTCTACACTGCAACGTTACTCAGTGAAAACAAATCCTGGCTACCCTCACTCACGCAGTCATGTGGGATTTGAGGTTGCAAGCCTTCGTGCCCAACGAGGAAAATGGTTCGTGGTTGGTCGGCGATGCATCATCGGAGTTCATTCCTAGCGGCGAGCAAACTTCATACGCTCCAAAGCCGTCGAACGAGTTTCGTCGTCCCGTGGTCTCGATGTTGAGATCGGCTTGCGAATACGATGGCGGCTTCAGGGTTGCTCAACAGATTTGGTACGTGCGATATGCTCTTCCAATTACCGAGTTTAGCTCTGTCATCTGACGGGGCGATGGGTGGCGGTGCTGGGTAGAAAGCAAGCATTATTTGTATATTACAATGTCGTACGCTTCGCCGAATGATGCCCAATCAGTCCATATCGACAGCAACCCCAGCTGTCCGAAGTCGGTCTTCCCATTCGATGCGCAGTTCCTCCATTTTTGCCCAACACTTCTCGCCTGTTTGTCTAAACTCTTCCGCACTCTCCTTGGTAAGGTCTCGTGCATATGGATTGCGTCCCTTTCGCTTGTGTTCCCCCATTTTGCCACCCCATCCCCATCCCCCAACCTCCGTGCGCTCCACTCGTTCTTGGCCCCAGAAATTTGTGGCACTGCCCCACTTGCCTGCTCCTTCCTGCTTCTCCATGCTGTCCAGTGTGCTTTGGTTTGCGAGGGCGAGCCAGACCATGGCGGTTGCACCCTTTTCCACAGTGACCGGGTGCCACTGACTGCCGAGGAAGCGGGCGAGATAGAATGCGGCGAACATAAGATACTCGAGGACTAGTGGTAGGGGGACGATCGAGGTGCCGCAGATGCCAGGGTGGGAGACGTAGATGCGGGGCTTCGTGGTCTTCTCAGACGAGTCTGAGTACTCGAGATATTGGTTTACGTGGTTCGACGTGGAGGGCAGGGTCGAACTTATTGCCAATACGTCCGTCAATCTCTTGGAGGATTCGTACGGCACCTCGGACCCGAGGCCCTGTATGTCGTTGATGTCGAATGTGAAGTCGTATGCCTCTATACTGCTCACCCATATGATACGGCCTCTGGTATCTTCGCTCTTGGAGTGTCTCGCTAGGAGTGGTGCGAGGTAGTGCCCTAAGAGGTAATGTCCAAAGACATTGGCACAGAAGACTTCGCCGAGTTCCTCGCCCTTTTCAGTCGTGGATGATTGCGGCTTCGTCACCCGGCCAATGGCTGCCAGTTTGAAGGTAGGGTAGGTCAATGCCTTCGTCCATGTTGTAAGGATGGAGAAAATGGCCACAGGCCAATTGATGCCGGTCCATCCCCCAATGCCAGCATTGCAGATCAATGCATCAAGTTTGGGTGTAGTATCCCGTATTCTCTTGGACAGCTTTTGCACTGAGACCAAGCTCAGGAGGTCGAGTCGCTCCTGCCTAAAATATACGCGGTGCAGCAGCAGCTGGGAGATGCCTGGCAGCGTCTGTTCATGCTTCTCGCACACCTGTCGCAGGTGACGTTGCAATTTTTCGATTGTCGCGTCGCCTTTCTGTTGGTCGCGTGTCGTAATGATGAGGACGAGGGACTCGGATTGCGGACGCGTCTGGAGAAATTCGTCGATCAGGCGTGTACTAATACCCAGTCCCAAGCCGCTGACCGGCTGTTAGTCGCGTGCACCAGAAACGAGCTGACAGAGTCCATACCTGTTTGCGCCTGTAACGAGGACATAGAACCCATTTTGGGGCTGCGGCACGTCTGCTGCAGGTGACATTTTGGGCCAGGAGGGATGCGGATTTGTTCTCCCAATCTGACAGTACTCAACTCGGCTAACGGGGTCTGGTCGGCCCTGATTGGCCGGCGGCTAAGCAAGCTTGCCTGGGACTAGACATTCGCATATGCAGAATATCTGGACAAGGTTGTAATTCCCATTAGACGAGACATTGTCCATGGGCCCTTTTGGCGAGGAGTGTCACCGGCTCAAATTCAAAACTGTTGATATCGGCAGGGACTACGCGGCGGCGGCGAGAAAAGTGGACCGTCTTCTGTCGGAGGGATGTGTTGTCGTGTCCACTTCGGTCGGTTGTATGTATGTAATGTGATCACAAGGGAGTCGTGTTTTGGCTTGCATGGGCCATGGAAGTTGTGTACACTTTACGCTCGCCCAGTGTGAGACAACGTCTTGCCATGCAGCAAAACCAACCCTATGGGGCGTTGAATCAACAGGAGACATACCAGTCCCGACCCCCTTCCGGTCGGATACCAGGCAATAAGTTTGGTGATTTTATATGTTGTGCGATGTGGAGCTTTGTTGATCCCACGCAGCTCATGTTGATCGGACCCGCTGTACTGATATCACTCTGAGGCTCAGAGACCGCGCCGCACGGAAAACTTGCCTAGCTCCTGTGTTAGATCAAGACAATAATCCCACTGGCCATGCATCGACGATCCCCGCAGTAAAGACGGATGGCCTCAACGAATTCGATGGAGGCTGAAATATTTGTGGCTTCACATGACTAGGCTGGGCGCCCCTCGCGGTTGCTCTTCTAGTCTTGGAAGCTTCCCCTCTCCCCCGCTTTAAAAGTAAACACCACCCCTCCGCCAACGTCATACCGCTTGGAAAGGATACACGCGCTGCCATCGTCGCGTGCCGATTTGCCTCCGAACTTTTCCGCGCATTTTCCAATGATTTCATCCCTGGTCTTTCGCACCAAACTCCACAACTTCTTCCCCAAATTCAGTCTTCCCCCAACCACTTGAAATTCGGCACATTGTGTCGCGAGCGCGTATACTCGGAACGGACCTCGGAACAACTTCAGCGCGAACACTGTATCTAAACAGAGCCCCAACATCTGGCGGACAAACTTGAGACGCGCATCGCGATCGCATACCCCTAGCCCTATACCTCAGCAAGCACGTCAATCGCATACGGCAATGGAAAAACTCTCTGCCCAGGAGACGAATCCGCAACCGATACCAAAGGAGCAGGTTGCAGACACCCAAGATGGATCACAACTCGATGAAGAAAAGCTCAAGAACTTCTTCATCGGGTCTATTGATCAAGGAACCACAAGTACGCGCTTCATCATCTTCGACGGGTTAGGCGAGCCTGTCGCACAACATCAGATTGAATTCACCCAGAAATATCCCCAGTCAGGGTCAGTATCTCCAGCGCACCACAATACAACGCACTGCTCACAATGCGCAGATGGCACGAGCACGACCCGAAGGAAATCATCGCCTCGGTTGAAGAGTGCATGGAACGAGCAACTTCAATCTTTGTTGACATGGAGCATGAAATTTCTGACATCAAGGCCATTGGCATAACCAATCAGCGTGAAACCACTGTGGTGTGGGACACTCATACGGGCGAGCCATTGTACAATGCTATTGCTTGGCCAGATACGAGAACCAAGGGCTTGGTTCGCGAGCTCAAAGCCAGGGATGGTGCGGATAAACTGCAAGACATGTGCGGGCTCCCGCTTTCGACATATCCCTCATCGGTGAAGCTCATGTGGCTGCTTCAACACGTTGATGCGGTTAAAGAGGCATACGATGAAGGCCGCCTGTCATTCGGCACAATCGACACCTGGATCCTGTACAATCTCAATGGAGGAAAGGAAAGAGATCTTCACGTGACGGACACGACAAACGCCTCTAGAACTATGTTTATGAATTTGCACACGGTGCAGTACGACGATCAACTTCTAGAATTTTTTGGGCTGGACCAAAAGAAGCTGAACCTTCCAAAAATTGTTCCCTCGTCGTCACCGGACGCTTTCGGTTCCATCCAGAAAGGAGAGTTAAAAGGCATTCGGATTGCAGGATGCTTAGGGGATCAGTCTTCTGCATTGGTTGGCCAACAAGGCTTCACGCCTGGCGCCGCGAAAAACACTTATGGCACCGGTTGCTTCTTGCTTTATAATGTTGGCGAGAAGCCAGTGATATCCCATCATGGCTTGCTGGCTACGGTTGCATACGATTTTGGCGGTAAGCGCAAGCCTGTGTATGCGCTTGAGGGAAGTATTGCTGTCGCTGGGAGTGGTGTAAAATTCTTGATGAACAACATGGGCTTCATAACTCACTCACACAAGATCAGTGATCTCGCAGCAAGTGTGCAAGACAACGGTGGATGCGTCTTCGTCACTGCCTTCTCCGGGCTTTTCGCCCCGTACTGGATTGATGACGCCAAGGGCACCATTTTCGGCATCACTCAGTTTACTGAGCGGGGTCATATTGCTAGAGCGACCCTTGAGGCGACTTGCTTCCAGACGAAGGCTATTCTTGACGCCATGGAGAAGGACAGCGGCCACAAGCTTAACATGCTTGCGGTAGACGGAGGCATGTCGAACTCAAATCTGTGCATGCAGGTAAGTCTATACCCTGTACATTCTATGGCCCCTGTAAGGCATATGGCTTACATATGACGAATAGACTCAAGCAAACATTATTGGTATTCCCGTCGATCGACCAGCAATGCGCGAGACAACTGCCCTTGGTGCTGCAATCGCAGCTGGCTTCGCCGTTGATGTGTGGAAAGAGTTTGACGAACTAAAAGAGATCAACCAGAAAGATCGAGTGATCTTTGAACCAAACATTAGCAGAGAGGAAGGTGCAAAAATGTTCAAGAAGTGGGGCAGAGCAGTCGAAATGTGCAGGGGTTGGCTCGACGCTGACGAGCAGAACGGCGAGTTTTCATGATTTATGTGTATATTTGTGGCGGATATACCCACAAGCGGCCAGTCGCGTTGCCTTCACAGGATATACGTGCATCACGAGCCTGTCACGATAACATACCCGTACTGCGGCACTTCACATTATTGGATAGTGGTGGAATGGAAATACCCAACAATTTCAACGAACCGCGGCACATACACATGATGAAGCTTACAGAATCGTCCGGCACTTCGTGTGCTAGACCTTTCCGTGTCGCTGACCTAACATACATCCAGGTCACTTTACATACTACCACGGCAGAGCCCACACAAAATATATGCGGGGCTGGAAGAGTTCCACGCTGGCATTCTGTACGTGGAATTTCCAGCCCTTTGGTAGCGTCTGTCGGCATCCATGTCACATCTTCAGCCTGAATATGACAGCCGTGCTGGTCGAGCACTCGACCACCGTTACGGTCGTCTTATGGCTTCAGAATTATTGCGCCGTAGACTGTCCCGATACAAAGAAGATGCCTCAAGTGATCACACAACTCATCCAATGTGTGTGCGGCCGATTCGCAGGCGTCATGTAGCGTTGCCAGACGTAATTTCGTGGTATGATACGAACACGTGACTATCAAGGTCCGTAGCCTTGCTAGGATAAGATCCCAGTTCTTATCTGACAGGAACCTAGACTACGGATTCCTCCAAATGAAGAAATTACGTAGTGCTAGTAGGACAATCAATACGTCATTGGGTCCGCAGAGTTATCTCGCGAGTCTAGCGGCAACAACATTCGAAAGCGAGTAAACGAAATATCTCTTTGTTCACACCGACAATCTACACCCATTAGGTAAGGCAAGTCGCTGTTGAAACCTCCTCGCATCATACTCATGTAGTCCAACGTGTAGTGAATGGATTTGGAACATGCAATATACAACTACCATCAGGATATACTTTGCATTTTTAGCTGGGATGCAAGATCCCCAAACAGTCCATTCGCTCCCAGACCCTCACACGTCTGAATTTCCATTCGGTCCTGTGCTAAACCATAACAGTAGCGAAGCACGCAATTCCGCCCAGAAGGCACTCTCATCCACCACAATTTTTTTCGGAGCTGCCGAGGCCAAAATTGCACGTCGTAGCTTGCACAGTCTCGCCACTCCGCAAGGTCCAGAACTACCGAGCCAAATCCTTGGTATCCACCCTTCGGGTCGCCTGCGTTGTCATGCATCCACTTGCATTTAATTTACGTGCTTTGGTATACAGATGCAACACGGCCTGTGCCGCGCATATATACCGAGAGCCTGGTTCGAGTATACATACGAGTATGCACATGCTAGGAAGGTACCTAAGCAAGATGTCGTACTGAACGCCTCATCCACTACATCACGTTGCTGCCGTTGACATGTGTGGTAGGATAGGTTGTGTAGATGTACCTGCCGGATATGTGCCTTTCAACTGTTCGCAGCATGGTTTGCATGCCACTTGCAGGGAAACTATCTGTCTGGATTTCGGCGCTTACTGTGTGATTTGTGATGAAGCATGTCTAGTCCTTGTCGTAAGTTTGAGAGGACTGCTGTACCTGCACCTCTGATCACTTTGAGACCCCCGCCACACATTAGATTATCCACAAATGCAGACTGACTAAGTCACGAAATGATGGAGCGGCAGCATTCCATCTCATTCCAAGCACGGTAATGACGGGTATGACTGAAACTATGGAACGGACGAAACCGCAAGCACAAGAATGAGTAATTCTCGCTCATATAGCGTTCACCAATGGTCTAGCAACAAGGATATCGAGCCGAATCGGTTCATCAACCTTGGACGCTCACATCCCAGAGGTGATATTGAGTTCTCGATAATAAAGCCTAGGCTTCAGTGTAACCGTCGACCAACACCATATCATGCCATGCTAAAGTTAGTCACAAAACAAAAGCCTGCTATGGCAGCCGTGCTCAGCAAATAGCGGTACGGCATCTATGATTGCGCAACATTCTACTCGCGGGCGGCTGTCGTCGCAATATTCGGGGAAGCGCGTTCTTATCCGCACGAAACGGGCATCGGTGAGAAGGATGTACGAAACCCGCCGAATAGCAAGTGTGAGAAGAAGAGGGGAACACGCAAGGAGTGGCGCGACAGGCTATTGCCTTAGTCCCGCGGAAAGCAGTAGACGCAATGTCATTAAGAGAAGGTTGTATATCCTAGGCCGATCCTGCGACCTGCACCGTGATACGGACTAGGTGGTTCGCCCTCTGAAGGCTTGCAGGTGGTGGCTGCAGCCTCACCCACGCGCATGTTTTCCCAACGGCGCAACCCCACGCCGCGTCTGCGCAGCACATCCAACGTGGACCCGTGGTCGTCGATCAGCTTTTTCTCGCTATGTGGAACCGCTCGTAACTTTGGCATTAGCGCAGGCTAGGGACACGAGGCGAGGTGGTGCCCAGACTCGGACGATTCATCAACCACTCACACATCGGGATTGCATTATTGCTCCGTCACAGTTTAAGCCCGGGGTCGAGGTCAGATTCTTTACACACGCAACCTCCTTAGCGGTACTACCCTGTAGGGCTTTTTTTCGGGATGTCCCAGGTGCATCCGCCCGTAGCCACAAGCGGAGCGACTTCAAACAAGCTCCACTTGCGTCTACATGCTCGACCACTCGCAGTGGCCCGGATCCGTTGGGGGACCAGATCATAGCTACTCCCATGATGCATGTCATTGAGCCAGGTCCAATTGACATTCTGCATTATTACTCGGGTACCTGACCGCACTGACGTTCTCCTCCGGCGTCTGGTCCGTAGTCTTATAACTTGGGCGGCGGTCCGTCGCGCAGCTCCAAGATTGACTGGGACAGCATTCTAAATCTTCATCATACCGATCATTCCGCTTTCATTCCACGCTTCCCCCATCCACAACGTGGATCTATACCGACGGTCTTGGTCGTGCATGATGTGCGACTATACACAGGTCCAGTACAAGTGCAGCCATCTTCGCTATGTCGTCCGAGCGTGGTGTACAAAGTATCAAGAGACACACAAAAGATGTCCTGCGAACGTGGTAGCAATGTGGGTCGTTTCCACGAGCATCAAGATCAATGTGCTAATAACTATTGTAGAGAGTACCGCCTCGACGAGAACTGCAGTTTGTCTTCCCAAACTGCCCCACGCTACAGCCATCTAACATCACCCAAGGCGACTGCAAAGGATCACGGAGCAAAGCATCATTATATTTCTGAGGGACATCATCCATTTCGGCGCAGTCATTTTGTTGGTTTTCATTTAGCAAGGCGCACACGGCTCGGCGGAACTCTGCACAATACCCATTTGGAAAAAGGCTTCACGGATTCTTTCATATCATGTACCACAGCGAATGTAAAATTGGTTCATCCTTCATTGCCGCTTCCGAGCTTCCGGCTAACGCTCACCGCTACACCACGGCATTGACCCGATAATTGCGACGGACCGAACCCAGAATCTGGTTCCCATTCCCTAACAAGACCTGGGCGCCAGCGTGGTGACTTACCGATCCGATATACCTCTCGGACGCGGAAGGAACGATGACGCTCGTTTAGAAAGCGAAAACGAGACATGAAGCAACCATCACCTCGCCGCAGCTCAGCGCGACCGTTGACCAAGTACCAATCATGCTATGATTGCTTATGTCGTCTTTCTCGAGATTACTGGACCGACGGCATCCACCGCACTTGCGCTCTAACCATCGGCGGTGCCTCCGCAGTCTGCCACTGACGTGATTAGCACAACGCTCAAACACGCGGAGAGCATCCCGTCGGCTAGATAACACCAGTCATTCTCGGACCCGATATTCCAACGACCTTCCACCACGATTACCACCGATTGCAAAAACTTTTGGACGGGTCGCAAGCCTTCCGTCTATCCCAAGGATTAATGCGATCTCGGATGCTGCGCACTACGTACATTGATCAGGCGGAAGAACGGCGAGCAAGCACGTGGATCAAGATCAGACCGAACTCCCTTCCCACGTTCATGTCCCGGGACTTCGGAGCGCAGGACACAAAGCATTACGTGCCCCCATAACAGCCGGTTTTATACCCTGTTCAGGGTTGCGAAACACACGCTTCTCGAAGCGTGGGGCCCCAAGGTACATGAGTACATGCCGACCCAACTTATGCACATGAGCACTTTCGAACAGGTCCAATTGTGGTGCGTGACGGATATTGGTGGATCAAACCATTGCGGGTAACGGTGTTGCATTAATGGAGGGTCTGCTAGCCAATGAGGAAAATGCGAAGATCAAAGAGCATGGGCCTTTTGCTTGGACCTGCAGTGCTTTTTATCCATTGGCGGTCAGCCACGTCGATACTTATTTGCTGCAGTCGACGACGAATTGGCACTTGCCCTCGACACGCAATCGCAGAGTGGATATGCTGAGGCCGGGTCGTCATGTAGCAAGGTTGGGATCCTGTTTCCACGACAAGGTAACCTGTCCGTGGTACATTAGGGTATAGAGGTCCTCCCAACAATGTCAATTCTCACTGCGGCCCGAAATATTGAAGCATGATCATCATGCTGACTGTTGGCGGGGCCAGATGGCGACATCAAAGCTTGAACCACATTGCCAGTGTCGCACATGTCGGCGCAAGGAGAGATGTTGCGACCCTTGCACGGCCACGGAAGGCATACCCACCAATCCTGCAAATCCTGCATGGATTCCACGTGGGTTTCGACCTAGCCCGTGATCGCCTTCGTCATTTCTCAAGACGTCAGGGTTCAATTTGGCGACTACTAGACGCCACGGCAAGCCGCTTCTCACTGTGTTTCGAAGTCCGCTGCGGTCGCGTGGACGTGAGCTGCACTGTCTGAAGACTCAACCTACCAGTCTTACTGTGTCGGGGGCTGATCCCGACGATCTGCTGACATTCCTCCTGGCTTGCCTACGGGAAGATGCAACGGGATTGGCTTCAGATGTCACCGGCGTACCCGAACACGATAGCTATGGCAGGGCGTTAACCGACCCGTGAGATTCTCCTTTCTGTGCCTCATCACCACCCCACGCACGTCCGCGACTCCAGAGCCTATCCAACACGCACGATTGCTATCGCTGTCATCGTGACGTTGCCAAAACTAAACTCGAAATGAGACGAACGTCGTGGAGTTCTAGTCAGAATCTGGCAAGCTCTTCTTACATACGGCCATGCCTGAGAGTCAACTGCCCGCGGATAGACATGATAGGTCAAGTTTACTCCAACAACCTCCAAAACATAAACCTTCGGCGCCATTTCCCGGTCATCAGTGTTCGCCCGCAATCGGCCGCTCCGCGTTTTCCTAGGCCTGCGCCTTTGCCGTCTCCCCGCTGAACGCAATAGCAAAGGCTATCGGGGATGCGCATCAGCAACCCTTGATAACATGGTGCACCGTTGAGCGATTCAGACACGATGGCTGTGCATAGCCCCTCGCATGCATTTGCTCAAACTATACAGGGTGACTCCCTGTGATGAGCAGACCCATGCATCGCGTGGACAACCTGCGACGCTTTTTGTCTTTGCGTTGTCCTACCACAACACCAGTCGACAATTCCAGAGATGTGGGTGGTACTCTCCATTATTGGGCTGCAGTGCCAGCCGGGCCTTTTCACAGCGCTGAGCCCCTCTTGACTGCATCGCATTCTGGTCATGTGGTCTGCTCGACAATCATGCTTCCTAATCAAGGAAAGAACGGGGTATACGTGCCCACAGTATTGCGCACATTTGTACCCTGCTATATGGTGGTATCTCGGAGATCTCGACGTCGTAAGGCGGCTCGATCAAATTGCTTATGGAACCTTGCGAACAAATGACTTGCCTGTGATCGTCCTAGCTGATCTCTTCTCCGCAAAACGCCTGTGAAACACACCGTATCCAATACCGTCATCTCTTCATCCTCTGCGCTTGCGACACAGCCTACTCACATCAACGTCCAATTAACCTATTCTCGGAGTGCCGAGACTCGTGACAATGTGCGTCAGTGATTCGCGTTCGCGGGAGGAAGCGGCTGGGTATATCGAAAAAGCAATGTCAAATTTCTCCTATCCATCAAGCTCCGCGACGCACGATCTTGGCGGGGTCGCTTTGACAAAGGCGACTTTGTTTCGAGCCTGAGGATCCGAATCAATGGCACGCCCGGCCCGTGCCGGAGCTGTCAAATGAAATGAGAGGCTGCCCCCTCGAATCGAACTCAGCATGCTTGCGAGACCATCGGGCCGACCCCGGACACACTGAGCACCGAAAATGCGGTTTTCGGACGTCTTGGAAGCGGAGGGTCGGACAAGAGGCTCTTGCGATGTCTGAACGATAGTGCTGTAGGCTTGGAATCGTGTGTTGTCGCTGTCCATATCGGGCAAAGAGTGGAGTGGATCGTGAGGTCGCATGTTATGTCAAGAACCTTAGAGAGCCTTGGCATTGTTTCTTGCTTATACGAGCTTACGACTGCCGTCTAGAGCGGATCTCTGGAGCTATCGTTCCGGTATGCGATGCTTACGATTGACGACATTATAAGCTCACTGCACAGCCAATCGATCTTCGGACAGCGATACTTTAAACAACAAGGTCTGGGTTTCACGAGATGTCCCCCCTCCCCCGCTCATGTACCTTGTACATTATTTCTATCTGATGGATTTTGAGTTTCCAAAGACAATGGCCGACGTTGGCAGACCTCTGCATGGGACATTCCGGAGCTCCGCGTGCCCAGCGGAGCTGCCTCCGCCGCTTACCAGAAACTCTATGTGCAGCCGAACCAGGCTCGCGTTCAAATAAGTAGAGCCGAAAACACAATCGTGAAGTGGGTCAAACCCAAATGCAGGTGTGACGTGCATATCTTAGCGTACAGTTGTGCGCGCCGCCGTCGGACCAGCCAGACCAACCCGCAGCGGATATGGTCCTCTTCCGCAACGCCACTGAAGATACTTTCCGAGCAAAAAACCTTCATTAAGGTTGCGGCTGCTCGGCATCTTCTACCAGATACACTTTTCTCGCTCTTCTCTCCGCATTCACATCGAGCCAGCCACGAATTAGGCTATACTCAATCAAGCGGCCCTTTTCTCGGATTGTCGTTGTAAGCTTCCCCGGTGCGCCTTGAAAGGCTTCACTAAGCTGCTCCAGGCCAGGCGAGCTGGGGTCAACTGTTCGATACAATGTAGTTTCGGACCGACCTGTGCGGACTATACAGCTTCTGAAGCGGAAACATTCATTGTTACAATGGCGACGCTGGCCGAGAGAGGCCGTGCGGCCATAAGACGGTATCACATCATGCTCAAAAGCGTCGTTGGCGCGGGGTACTTCACTGAAGTACGCCCATCGCTGTCTATAACTATTCTAATAATAAATTCCCTAAGAAACACGGCCTGCTCGATCGCCTGCTCTATACGCGGACATGCACCCAGGAGGGGTCTCGTGGGCTTTGCAGCTATAACCATGCCCGGGATTCTTACCCACACCACTCAGAAGCCAGCTGCTGAAGATAGCTCAGCCCTGTCCTAGCGGGGAGTCTAGCAACTGCCGCTATTCTCGCTTGAGCATTGACAAGAACTTGCTCAAATGCATCCACAACAAAATTATGATATCTCATCTAATCCTCACCCATGAGCCGGCATTGCAGATCACTGACTCGTCTGCCAATGCCCTGCCTAGGCAGACTCTCCGTATGCCACGTCGCTCGTAATACGGTGCAAGACGTTTTCGACGCGGAGCATGCAGTTGCGAGCCATCTAGGCTACTTCGAAATTCCGGCGTGGCACGGACTTGAGGTTCTACTAACTCCGTCATCCCGCACGAATATGGCCAAGTCACTTACCGTCACTGCAGGAGTGGGACGGGTTTGAGATTGATGAAGATGATGGAGGAGACATATCTCTTACTGATGATTACGTACAGGCAGTTTTAATTCAGTTCTAACATGATCAGAAGTTTAATAAGGCTTTAGAAGCTTACTTGCAGTAGTTAATTGATTAAATAAGAATCTATCTTGCGAATGTAAATACTATCATATATGCAAAGTAACGCTCTAATGCTTATAATATTATAAGACAATAACACACTAGTAGCGAACGAGATCTTATAGTACTCGCTCTCCGAGATTGAGAAGAGATGGTTGTAGCACTACGCAATTAGATAGCTTCGCTCAATAATAGCAATCAAGCTCCCTCACACTCCACACAGCCTAGCGCAATAGGCAGCGGACGATCATGGCACCTGATACAGACAAGCTACTTACTACTGTTCTGCTTACATTTGCTAACCTAAATATGACATAAGACAGCCAGTTGTCTTGACGCCTGAGCAATTCATCATGGAGTCCTTTGTAGGAGTTAAGCAATACTACGAGAGCATTAGCAACGTCTGACGTCAAGTCGTTAAGCGCTTAGACAGTATAGACAAGAAGAGGCGATGGAATGCTGTCGGAGAGTTCTTCGCGTGGAGAAGACTCCAAACACCCGAGTTTCCTCGCATGAGCAAGACAGCAAAAGGCGAAACAGCCTTCCAGTTAGCCAGAGTATTGTACAATAGTGGCCGCATCACACTAGATT
Source organism: Parastagonospora nodorum SN15 (assembly GCF_000146915.1). Classification (NCBI taxonomy): domain Eukaryota; kingdom Fungi; phylum Ascomycota; class Dothideomycetes; order Pleosporales; family Phaeosphaeriaceae; genus Parastagonospora; species Parastagonospora nodorum. Next base: position 279,667 of record NW_001884557.1, read on the forward strand.
GTCCACCACTTCCTGCTCCCGCTCCCGCTTCAGCCTCTGTAGCTTCAGCGCCGTTGTCTACTTTTGCGACTTCAACGTCATCGTCTACTTCTGTGACTTGGATGCCAGCAGGCCCCGCGCCCTCGCCCTTGCCTTCGGCTCCCAGAGATTCAGCGCCATTGTCTACTTCTGTGACTTCAAGACCAGCAAGGTCTGCGCTCTCGCCGTTGGCTTTGGCTTCCACAGGATTGTCGACGGCAGTCACCTCAGGACCTCCAGTCTCCACACCGGCAGCTCAAACAGGACTGGAAATGCCAGCCAACGCCGTTGTACACGCCGACAAAGGCAAAGGGAAGGCGATAAACCGCACGCTTCGCACACGGTGCGCCGTTACATACAACCTGTTTGCCGACACTGGCGATGATGGCGATGATGGCGATGACGGTAGACAGGTAGCTGGCCCATCGACGACGACCACTAAGCGAGCACGTCCAGTTATACAGGACTCTGAGGATGACGACGAAGAGTACGCTGGAAAGACCCCTGTACTGCAAACCGCGAAGAAGCGCCAGCGCACTGGTGCCAGTGACAAGACGGTGCCGACGCCGTCTGAGACAACATCTGGAGAGAGCAACCTTGCATATCGCCTCCGCGTTCTGCCGCATACACTAATCCTATATTACAAACGACGGCGCTGAAGGCGACCTGCGGCTGATTCTGCCAATACCGGTACCAGACAGGATGGTCGACATTCTCGTAGTACAACGATCCGGTCAATCGTTGTTAGCAGTCGCAGATTTGCTACAATACAATGCTCAGGTTCCGTTAGACAGCACAATGCTAGCGTACACCGAGGCGGAGAAAGCACTGAAGGCTCTTACTGGCACAGTTGGCTTAACCAAGATTCGTAGCAAGAGTTGTAAGTCAATTCTAAGATACTGAATGCAGAGAATGTAGCACTAATACAACATAGTTGTCTCCCGCGAAGTCGCCTATGAATACGCACGTCATCGAGGATTTGCAGCACTGGTTGACCGAGTTGATCAAATCCTTGACGAACACAATGCACCGCGAGAAGCTTTGAGGCAAGGGCTAATATGGGATACAATTCTATGGTCAGACACTACTTCTAAACAGAATTGGAAGCGGCGTCTACAGTCTTTGCATCTGAAGAGTCGAGGATGGATGCACACTCAGCGTATTCCTCTCGTTTGCTGGCATTGTCGACTTATCTTGCTTGGACCAGATAACTACTATCGGCATCAGGAAGCGAAACATCGAGGCTAAAACTGTATCTAGTACATGGTGGTTTTTGGTTGGGTCCTGACATGATTGGAAGTTCAACAAGACATTGGAAGCTTATTTGAAGTAATTATTCAATCAGTCAAGAATCTATCTTGCGAATGCAAATGCTATCATATATGCCAAGTGATACTCTAATGCTTACAAGGTCGTGACAGGAGCACCAGAAGTGGCTGCGCCATCACGCTGTCGTCCCTGCAATCGTCCACCTCTTGGGCCACCTCTTCCGCCTCGGTGACCTCTTCCCCTCCCCCGTCCACGGTCTGTACCGTCTTGTTTAGGCGTAGTCTTCGAAGCTGACGCAGGTCCTTGGCTCACATCCCTACTCTGCTTTCCTCGATCGCCATCCGCTTCCCCATCTTTCTTGCCTTTGCCTCCTCTTCCTCCACGAGGTTTACTTCGTCCACGTGCAGCGTTGCGCACAGCGCGTTCCTCAGCTCGCTTGCGCTGTTCCTCTTCTTGGATGACTCGCTTGCTTTCCTCGTCCCACCATGCTTGGAATTCTTGTTCTTGTTGAATTTCCTGCAAGCTGCGCTTCGCTGCTGCATCGCGGATCGACATCTTTTCTGCTTCTTGCAACGAGAGGATCTCCATCATGCTGAGGTTCTGGCTGGGAGATGAAGGGGAATGTTGTGGTAGGGGTATGTGACGAACTGATCGTGGAGTGGGTATCGGGTCCGTTGAGACAGACATGCCCCTCTCATTAGCAGCTGGACGATTCGGCGATGCTGCACCAGCTACTTCTGCGTTGGCTTGCGATGTAGAGCGCTTGCCCTTCTGCTTAGATCCTGCTCCATTATTGGCAATGGTTTGTCGCATCGTAAGCTGAGGTGCGCTTGGCGCTCGCGAAGCTTGAGGCGAGGCTTTTGGCGAAGGCTGTGGTGCTGGAGCGACAACAGGAGTAACACTGGGCTTGCGATGCGAGGCTGCTTGCCATGGAGACACGACGGGAAATGCTGCTTGTGGTTTCTCAATGGGGCTACCAAGTTGCTGAGCTTGCTGTAACCGCTTACGTTCCTTTTGTGACAACTTGGCGTGGGAGGCTGCCGCTCTCTGCTCACTCTCCTTGCGAGACAGACCCAAAGTCAGATTCGATGGGGTAGATGTGGAGGTTTGGGCCATGATATCCTTCAGGTCGAGCTTGGCACCTGATAGTGCTGCAGTGCCCCACGGCTGTCCGGGCTGGCGTGGCGCTTGAACTACAGGCGGAGGCAGAGGGCTGACAGACTGAAGAGGAATGTCCATGTCCTTGCCGAACCCGCCAGGCGAGGTTCTACTCCCGGTTTGCGTTGAAGCCGCCCAAGACGCTTCTGGGGATCCAATTGGTGTCTCAACTCGGCTTGTCTCAGTAGAACGCTTCGTAAACTGTGGAGGCTTGATCTTCTCTTGCAGACGCTCTTCATCATCCTCCCCGTCCGACATTTCAAACATGAGGTCTTGAACCGAGCTTTTGCCCTTCAGTGCCGGAGTTAGAGCAGGGCTCTTCATCTCCTTCGATGCTCGCCTATTCGTGCGTTGCCGCAGAGGAGATGCAGCGACTTCTTCCAAACTTTGTGCTCTGAAGGAGGATGACAACCCATCGGTGTCAGCATACTTGTTCGAAAGTACGATAGCATCGACTTTGGCGCGCCTGGACCTTTCAATCTTCTCAGCGAGTTCTGGATAGCGGTCAAAGAGCACAGCCTCAGCACGGCCACTTCTGGCAAATGGCAAGTATGCGAGCTGATTATCGTGTGCGACCTGGTTTAGTTCCAAGAGAAGATCCTCGTCAAGCTCGTCCAAAGACCTAGATGGGTGTCAGATGTCATCAATCACATGGTGAAATGTACTTACCCGTTCTGCATTACTGCCTCTAAGCTCAAGCAGACGTACTCTAGAGCAGCGTCTTTGAACTCGGCGACTGAACTTGGTGCGACTGCCGTGAGCAGAGAAGAGACATTTCGAGCGTTGACTGATATTTGATTAGTTACTGCTCTACTTCCTGCCGTAAAACAGCTTACCATAGCGACCGATCAGCCTTTGACAAACCTGTGTGAGACGATCAAGCATAAGCTCGTTTGCAACTGACATGACATCCATCACATGGTCGAGCAGCTCGTCAAGTGCCAGTAGATCATTGAGATCTTCACTCGTAACGTCTTCGAAGATCTCTTCTCCGGCATCGGTGTATAAATGGCGGACGACAAGTTCAAACAAATGAGTCTCAACATGCGACAAATCGATGTGGACGATAGATGACTCCTCAGTGCGTCGTCCAGCGAGCCATTGCCCTCCAGCCATACCTCTGAAGAGTCCCTCGAAGAAAGGGCAACGCTGACAGATGATGTCTGAATGTAACAGCATCTCGCCATCAGCAAGATCGACTATAACATCACCACTTGCGAAGAAGCTCGGTTCCTTGATTGCTATTTCCAAATCCATATGAAGCGACCTGCGCGGGCTGACCATTTGTCGGACGGCTGGTTCGAGCTGCTTCATCTCCAGCCGGGATGCCACTTTCAGGAGTTCCGTGCGGACCGTGCGATACCTGTACGCTAGGGTGGGATAGTGCCGTGTAACATTCCAGAAGTCAACTAGAGAGTCCGTGTACACGTAGAGAACAAGATTGAAGATGGTCAGGAAGTCCAGGCCATGGAAAAGAATAAGAGTTTCGTTACCGGTCTTCCTAATCGTCAACAGATCTGGTATTACGGTCTCCGTTTCTTGTGCACGGAAGTCAAGCATAGCTTGTCGGAAGACGCGGGATCGTCCCGAGAGCATAAAGTCGTGGAGCGGAATGTGAACATCTGAAGTAGTGGTACCAACGGCTATGTCGTAAGTGCGTTCTGCGGAGGACTGTTGCAAAATATCCGTAACCTCTTGCTCCAGATCCTTGGACCTCAGTGCACGCTTGCGAAGAGCTTGAGTATCTGTGCGGCGAGTCCAGAAGCGAGGTTCGGGATCATCGTCGTCAGAAGTTTCCTCGTAGTTCTTCATGTCATGAAACGAGAGCAGCGGCGACAAGTTGTCCCACAGGCTGGGCTCGTCCACACCGATTTGGTTCCTGGTGACATCGCAATCTTTTCGTATTGCGGCATAGGCGCCAAATGCTGATGCACGTACCGCGACCACCCTCGTCAGCCCAGGTACACGCTGGAACTTGTAATCTTTAGGCTTGATCTCTGCTGCACCCGTAATATTCGCATTCTTGATGGTTGCTCTCTTTGTACGTCTCCATACGCTACCCACATCAGTGGTGAGAATGATGGAGCCGTCTTGGTCCACGCCGACATCTCTTGCTGCCATGTGGCTCTTTTGCGAAGACCATATCCGATAGGGTGCGGAAAGAGCTCCACGTATCTGCTTAGGATTGGTTGTGGATGTACTCACATCTTGCGAGCCCTCAACGCGTCGACTTACGGCCACAGTGAAGACCTCCCCAGAAGTGGATAGTGCACATATGGTGTCACCTCCAGAGGTGATCTTCTTGATCTTGTTTGGCGTGGTATCATACTTTGTAGTCAGCCAGCTTTCTTTCAGAAAGTTGCTGGTGAAGCCGTCTAGAGGGAAGCTGAGCTTGGCGTATCCATAATTTGCAAACACCCAAACCTCACGATTCTCAAGAAGACAAATCGAGGCACCGTCTATAGCCGAGACCGATAGAATGGGGCTAGAAAACAAAGATGCGGCGATCCTGCGCGGAATGACCTGTGTCTCGAGCGAGCGTGCGTCCGAGTCTACTATGCCTAACTGGCCTTCGTTCTTGCCGAATGTGTACAGAGAGGTAGTCGTGTGCACCACGGAGTGAATGCGGGAGGCAGCAATGCCGGCGACAACCTCACGCTTCAGGGGTCCAAAGATTTGCCTTGGAATCGTGGATATAGGATCGTCATCTTTCAGAGCAGGTTTCGGCAGAGCGTATCCAAGCTGACCAAAAGCATTGTTACCCCATGAGTAGATTTCGCCGTCATCGGTGACCGCTAACGTATGGTTCTGACCTAGGGACACGGCAGCTACCTTCCTCTGGCTGAGGCCACCACCCTCTATGCATGTAAATTGATACCTCGTCATCTCGGTACCAGTTCCAAGGCGGCCGCCAGGGCCGTGTCCACACATGTAGAGGTTTGACACCGGATCGGTGGTTAGAACGGCCGTATGCAGTTTAGACATCTGAACGTCCTGTATCACAAGTGGAGTGTTGCGGATATGGATCGGCAGCTCTACGATGCCCTTTGGCTGTAAGAAACCAGAGTCTTGAGGTGGCAAGCCCATAGACACACCATACTGGCTCTGTCGCTCCCGATGCTCCCTATAGAACCTCTGAAGGAGGTGATCTGGTCGTCTGAGGACGATGCGCTCGGGGAACTGCCGATCATCCTGGTCGCCAAAACCAAGTGTGACGTTCTTGTTACTCCCGAACGTGTAGACTTCGTCGCCATTGAGCAGTACAGGCGGGGTTATCAGCCGCTTGCGCATTTCATCGTCGACATCGCCGCTGTCTCCGTGCGCCATCTCATCATCGGAGTCCATGTCGTTAAGCGGCGACTCGTCTGGTCTCAGCGTCCGATCCTTGATGGTCATTGCAAACAAATCCAGGGGACCATAACCCTCCTTGTCTTTGATCTTCACTAGGCCCCGCGCATGCTGATTGAACCCAGCAGAGCCATGGCCCAGTATATCTGACGTGTCACGGTTCAGAATCAAGCGAGCGATGGCGATGTTGCCGAAATAGAAGGCCCTGTGAAGCGCAGTCCAGCCGTTCTCTGCGTCCTGTATGTACAGATCTGCCCACGGGTGCTCAAGAAGGGCCTGCGCAAAGTCTACGGCACTTTCAGCTGTAGACGATGCGGCATGATGCAAGATGGTCATGCCAGTCGCATCGCGACTGTTTATGTCGGCGCGACTGATGGATGCAGTCGCAGCCAGCCCTGTCTTCCGACCCTTTCCACCAATTACAGGTGACGCGTTATAGCTTCCTGGACTGCCGTTCACCGCTGTTGCGTGTATGCCGCCCTGCCATCCCGCCAGATTCTTCGGTGTTGCCCCTCGGCCTGTATGCGTGGTGGTCGAGAGAACATGCCGGAAATTGTCGACATCATCTTCGAGGAAGTATTTCCAGAGATATCCGCTCATGTGCCGAGAGTGATATGGAGTATCCGAAACTTCTACAGGTAACACCTCGCCTCAACCTCCAAGGGCCGAAGCGTGTTTAAAGGTGCTGGCTGCGAAGCTGTGGAAGACTCCAGGGGAAGGAGCGCCGGACGCGACTGGTCGGCGATGCGTGTGGCTCAGAAGAGTATGAGCTGATAGACGGTGGGCGACGATGTAGATGTGGCGCTATGTGTGCGAGTGCGCGAATTGAGCAGAGTGGCAAGGACTGAAGTGAGTCTCTCAGTCGAGTGCTTCGCAGGTACGGTGTCGGAGGGGTGGCAAATAGTCGCTAGGAGCAGGCGCTGTATTATCTGAGATAGGCAATTGCTTACGAGAGTGTGGTGGGGAGGCGCAATCGGATACAGTGTGCGTGGTATATTCAACGGTGTGCGGGATCGATGACGAAGTCGAGGAGCCGAGGCGAGCTTGCTCGTGGCGTCTCTCTGCGTATTGCGAGTCACAATGAGTCAGGATATCGCTATGGTGTGTCCTAAATCTTCCGGTAAGTGGTAAGTGCGACACAGACTTCACTCATATATCTTCATCGGCGTGCGGCTCGGGAGAGTAATACTTGATTGTGGTGGGGTGTCTACGATGCCTCCAGATGATTCCAACCAATCAAGATCGAGTGCTGGCGACACGAGCTGCTCTCGCAGGTCAGCATCACGACGTTGGAATGCGAACTAATATGACCACCGAAAACAGATCGAGGTCATGAGGAGGGCGACCTCGGCATTGCGCGGCACGACGCGTTGAGGTCTGAAGTCGGCGATGTGTTGGGGAAGGTTCTACCTTTATATATACTGCATGGATTAGCGGTGAGCACCGACTCGGCGAACGTCCAGCGAACCACCACGTCGTGTCATCCTGCAGCTGAATCACAACATCGTCTTTGAGCCGCTGGCTTCGGGGCTGCGACTCCTACTGTCTCACAATCTCAAGTAGACGTTCAATTCTCGTCGATTTCAGTATAACCACGCTTACCATGATCTCTCGAAATGGGCGCGAGAGGACAGTGCAAAATTCAGTAAGAGGAACAAGAACAAGAACAATTTTGGAAATGCCCGAAATGACATCTCTATTTGCGAGTTTTCTCGTTGCTTTTACAACGAAAAAAATCTTAGGTACTCGTCTTCTTACAAATTTTCTCACCTACCTTCTATGTCATGGTTCTCCACTACGCACTGCGACCATAGCCACAAAGTTCTTCCTCATTCCCCATCATAATCTCATCCGCACAAACGAAAACTCTACTAAAACTGCATTTACAATCTGTGCTTCCAAACTTCGGTCCTCCATCCCGCCAACACCACAGCGTACCGCAGAACCCAAGCCAATCCACGAATCAAGCCCACCCAACAATCTTCTATATAAAAAAAAAGAAATGATCACCCCTCCCCATTTGTATGCACACAACACAAAGTAAACCTTTACGTCTTACACCTACTTCCAAAGTTCCACACCACACAAATCTTAACATCTCCGTCTACTTTTCCCTAAATGAACCCCTGCCACCTCACCCTCGCCCTCCTCCTCTTCATCCTCGCCCCCACCCACGCAATGCGCAACATCATCAATCCCAAGAAATCCCACGCCGGCGAAAAGTGCCGCAAACACGACATGTCGGATTGTTCGTGGTACAGGGAACATCGTCCGCAGTAAGTGAAACGTCGTTGATGATGATGGTGGAAGGAAGGGGGTATATACGGGAAGGGATGTGGGCTAATTCATTCAGGGTTAGGAATTTTGAAGGGTGGAAGGGTAGGAAGTATAGGCCACGTGGGTGGGCGTGGACGGGGGAGTTGCCTGCTTATGATGGGTAGGGTATGGGAAGTTTGGAGTAGAGATCAGATGGGTGAATAGTACATACGAGTTGCGAAGTTTGGATATGCAGTGTTTTTCTTTGTTCTTCTCAAGCTGTAGTTTATTATGAATCTGCTATGAGTGTGTGATGAGTGCGTGTGTGTATCTTCACGACTTCATTGCACCCCAGATCTACTTCATGGAGTGTTTGAAGGTATACAGGCTCCGTAATCCTCCCTCGATATTATTATCCTAAAACAAAAGGGTCTTGTATGTGTGTCTGGTATACTATACTCCTAGCGCCCAACCCATCCCTCTCCTCTGATCAACAATTCATATAATTCATAGATTTTACTAATTCACATAATTTACATAACCTCACGCGGAAACTACAGTATAGTGAGGGGAATCCCGATATGCTACCACGTCTCCATCCTCCTTTAGTTCCCCTCTATTTCCCAGGCCTATTTTCTCAGAAGTATAAATTCCCTCCAAATCCGCCTTCCATTCAAACATCATCCACTCACACTTCACAATACTAAGACACAATATTTACGAAAATGAAGCTCCAACTCTCCGCCCTCCTCCCCTTCCTCGCTGCCAGCACCGCGCTGGCCAAGCACACCCCCGTCATCCTCCCCAAGGAAATGTGCACCGTGATCGGTGCTAGGCGATGTGGTGCGTATTTCCCCATATCTTGACCATCCCCCTTACTCCTTCATTCTTCCGCTCTAGTTCGATAGTACTAACAAGTAAATGCATGCAGTCCGACAAGGCGCGTTCGAAAACCGGCGCTGGGTGATTCGCGACTGCGACTACAAGGGCGACGACCGCGTGTTTGAGATTTGTCCGGGCGGGTGTAAGTGCTTCCTTCTTCCCTTTCCCTCCCTTCTTCCTGCTGTAAATGTGTATGGAGATGGTGATGAAGAGATGGGAGCTTTTGCTGATGTGTGTACAGGCGCCATGGAGCCGTATGGCTTCGTCAGGTGCGTCAGTCCTGAGACGCAGACGACGACAAATTTCCATCATAACGGGATCAACGATGAATGGGGCCATGATTAAGCAGCCAGTCAAGCCGTCTGATAAGCCAACACTACAAGGGATTGGGAGGCGTGGTTTGCATCACGGCAACGACAGCAAGTCTGAAGACGGAGATTTGGGTATTGAAATTTGTCATATGGACAGGGTGAATGTAGCACTATATACACAGTGTAAAAAAACGCTATAAAAAATATTGAGTCGAATGTTGTGTGAGCCCCAAGTGATCAAGCCTTGTCCCTCTTGAACAAGCCGCGCAAACTAGATTTGATGCGCGCCCAGTCGCGGCGTTTTATCAGCGAGCCGTAGTCGCTCGATTCTACCCTCAGCGACTTGTCCTTGCTGCGCTCGCGCTTGCGGTCCTGCCTTTTCTGCTTGTCGAGCATCACAGAGAGGCTCGTGGGGCGGGGTTTCAAGCGACCGGGCCGCTCCTCAGCGACTCCCGAATCCCAGAGCCCGGCGGTCTTCAAGGGTTCGAAAGCGGACTGAGTTTTGCGGGATCGCTCGGTTGGCGGTTCGACCGATGGTAGTTCAATGGTTGGGGGTAGTGCTAGTTCTCTGATGCGAAGGAGCTCCACGCTGCGCTTGTTTTGGCGTTCCTCCTCAGTCTCGCAGAGGGTCTCGCCTTCAAATGCGAGGCCATAGCGCTGCCTCATGCTGCCGCTCATATTGGCAGTGCCCGTTGAATTTGCACGGCGCGAGTGGGGTTTTTGCTTGGGCGAACTATTAGGGGCAACTGACGGCTCTGTAAAGCTCGCGCTCCGAGGCAGTCTTTTGCCACTGGGTCGGCCGATGGTGGATGTAGGAGAGGTCGAGCGGCTGTGAGAGGCGCTGAATAGAGAGGCGGTCTCGGCGCAAAAGGAAGAGGACTGGGTGGTGGTTGCGTTCTGCGAAGCTATCCAGGACCCAGTAACCAGAATCAAACGTCGCAGGGTATCGTTCGTCACGATTGGAGCCTGTTCGCTCGAAATGAACGACTCAACGTCGCTTGCAGGCGTAAGAGCAGGCGTGGGCAGAGAAGTTGGCGGTATCGTGTACGAGTCCATGACGTCTATGCGACTCCGGGTTAGAGTAGCGATAATGGGATGCCGACGCGAGTTGTCGCTGATGGTGCTGAAGGTGTACTTTTTGTCCTCTTGTCCTTGTGGTAACGTTTGCGAGTGTTGCGAGTAGGCTGATGTGCTAGAAACACGGCGGGAGTGTGCAGGCTTGAGGACCCACCGCGCCTTGAGCGGCAGGCCATGGTCATCCGTGGTGTTGAATTCGAAGCCGCCATTGGGCAAGTCCGAGACGTCCCACCGACTTGATCCATCGTCCATGCAGATCTCGGTGTTCTTGTCGCCTTTGGCAGGGCAGATGACGCCAACCACCTCTCTCTCGTTCCAATGGTCATGTTCAGATTGGGTCCCCTCGACGCTCCCATATGGCTCGGCCTTGACAACCAGCAGATCGTGAGGACCCAGCCTGGCACTGGTGTTGAAGGTGCGAGCGAGGCGGCGAGTGGACCGCGGCGGGAGAAGCGAAAAAGGAATGAGCTCATAGGTGGGTTTTGGGCGTTGCGAAGGAATAAGCTGGTGCAGCTGGAGTAGGACCTTGGGGCGCAGGTGGAGCTTTGAGTCGGTCGGACGCACGGGGCGAGCGCAGACGTAGGAAGTTCTCGGGCGGGGGTTCCGCTTCTTTAAGCTCTCGGTGCATCCCGAAGCTATACGCACGTGTCCAGGGCGAGGGTCGGCGGAAGCATTGCTCCCAGAGGAAACGGGGCGTGAAAAAGTGGGAGAGGCCAAAGGAGTGTCAGGGAGTCGGTTGATCATTGTAGGTGCTTGTCCAGGGACATTTTCTGGGAGAAGTGGCGCTGGCGATGGAGTCTGGCGGCGAAGCACAGAACCGATTATGGAAAGAGGCATCTGGAGGAGGAAGGAGCCATTGCCAGCGGGCGAAGAGGGCGCATGTGGTGAAGAAAAGTCATGGGCGTGTTTGCGGGCAGCATCAGCCGTGAGAAGCATGTCCAGCATTGTTCCAGCTAAGTGGCGCGTCTACGCGGAGAGAGAAAGAAGTTAGTACATAAAGGAAACATGGCTCGAGCAAGATCAGGAGTTCCAGCGCAGCGGCGGCCATGGTATCTTAAGATGATGGTGTTGGCTGGCCTGTGCGCTGGGGTTTGGGGGATAGTGTGCCCCTCTGTCAAACAATTACACGCGAGGGCTGGACTGACTTACTATTACATTACAAGCCACAGCTAGTGCAGGGGTTTCACACCAATTGCGCTTAAGCAGCGAGAATGCAAATTAGACCGTCTCAAGCTGAGAAACAGAATAGGAGGAGCGTCAGAAGTCATGGGAGGGGAAAGGCGCAAAACGCAACTCTGGCCCTCGGCAGCTACATATTACATCCCAAGACATGCAGCGGACAAGGCTGCGTGTTTGTCCGCTCTGCATGCACGAGGCACATCTGTTAGGCCAGGCCGGCACTGTCAACCGTTCCGAGCCCGTTTTATTAGTGCATTGTGAACTTCAAACCGAGACATGACGCACCGGGCTAAGCGGCGAGGCACAGACAATACAAGTGATTGGATCGATGTGCACCTTTATGCGCATTGCGGCTAGTCCGTCGCTTCTTTCAAAGCCTCTTCCATCGCTGGCGGCGGTGCTCGGCCCCTTCAGCTGATCGGCCACCGATACCGTGGTTCACAACAGCGGCGTTTCTGGGCTGCTTATCCCACCCTGGCCGCCATGGTGACGCCGCCGACTGGCTGACACGCTGGAAGATGCATCGATGCGTCTCACGGCGCCGCGAGCAACGAGCAACAAAAGAGAGTCACGATCACCGTCCTCCCGAGCGCATCCGGGCCATCACCACCATCATTACCCCTGCGCATGGTTAGGGAAACGCACGAGGAGCCCCTGTGATGATCGGACGCGTATCCTTCGTACCCCCGTATCGACCAACAATGAAGCTTGAACGCCGTCTGACAGACTCTAATTCGCTAGCCCTGTTTCACCCCCGAACATATAGATACATTCATTCTAAATTGCGAAACGAAACCCCAGCATCGAAGCTTTTGGGTAGCTTTTCGGCAGCTTGACGTGAGCTTGGCCGCAGCAAGAGTTGAATGTCGTTGTCGCGTTATCGATAATGATCGCACCCATCGCCATTACGCGAGAGCGACCTCGACTCAACCACTGCATCCATTCACCGCTACAGCCCCCAAAGCAGCACCATTGCGGCGCATCTCGCGTATTTCCTGCATTCCCCGCCCGACATCACAATCTGCCGTCTTCTGGTTCGTTCTGAATCGAAGCCAGAAGCCATCATTGCTCGGTTCCGAAGCCTTCCGTTTCCGCCCTCGCCAAAATTTTCCATGCCGAAGCCGGTCGCTTGATCAACTGAACTGGCAGCAGACTATCGTCACGGAGGCCTCGGCACAACGACAGGCCGTGCCTCGTACAACCTTGTTTGAGGCCTCTTCACGGACGAAGTACTCCTCAAGTCTCTCGTCAGCACCGACAAGAGCTTCACATCACATGTCATACGCAGTCATGGTCGAAGATAGCATGAGCCTAGAGTCGGCCGCTCACCCAAAAGTCGACGCGCTTATCCAATGGTTTACGGAACATGGCGGCCAGCTCAGTGACGCCGTGCAGATTGCATTCAACGACTCGCGAGGCTTCCACATGCGAGCTGTAAGGCCGCTGCAATCGCCCGTCGTCGTGACATGTCCACTCAAGCTTACACTATCTTGTCTGAATCTAGACCCCGAGCAGAAACATGTGCTCTTCGTTGACAGCCGGTTGCAGCCATGCCAAGGCAAAATACCTGATCACATATTGACCTATCTGCTGTTGATCGAGCAACGGAATAAGGGCAAAGAGTCGCCATGGCACGCTTACATTGCCTGCTTACCGGGTGCGGAGAGCATGACTACTCCACTCTGGTTCGATGACGAGGACATGGCATTCCTCGCGGGCACCAGCCTAGCACCCGCTGCCAAAGAGAGAAAGTCTCTTTACTATCAGCAATGGGAGCAAGCACTAGGCATTATGAAGGACGCGGGCGTCGCCCTGGCTGACGAAGTTGATTTGTAAGTTGTTCAGTGACTGTACCAGGCCAAAAGCACATGCAACGTAATTATGGCCCTAGGTTTGTGGATTGTCAGCAATGTTTGCTGGCAGGGCGCAGAGAAACATGATCATACTCTTGTTCACGAGAGCTCGTAATCTGCTGCGCTGGCACCCGTGTACAATGGTTGTCACTAACAATTCTCAGCGAATCCCTTTTGTGGGCTGCAACCATATTCACCTCACGTGCCTTCATCTCTACACACATACTGCCGGATCATGAGACTGTGCCACTTCTATTTCCAATTGTCGACATTCTGAACCACTCTGTTTCAGCTAAGGTAGAGTGGGAGTTTCAGCCTCTTGCTTCTTTCTCTCTGAAGCTACTTGAGGGTGACACATTTACAGCCGGACAGGAACTGTTCAACAATTATGCGCCCAAGCAAAATGATGAGCTGCTACTTGGGTATGGATTCTGTCTCGAGCACAACCCTATAGAGCAATTCCCCCTCAAGCTCGCCTTTCCCCCTATGTTGCAGGAATATGCTGAAGCGATGGGACTGTTCAAGCCTGAGCGCGTGCCGTTTGGGATGAGTACAGATTTTCTTGAAAAGAACCCAAACACTGAGCAGCACTTCTTGAGAGCCAAGGACCACCCGTTTGGTCGGTATGACAACTGCGTACCCTTCTTTCGCGGCATTCCCCCTTATATTGTGCATTTCTTCTTCATCCAGACGTTATTGTCTCGAGAGCTTGAGCTACAAGACATCAACGTTCAGAGACCAGGTGCCAGGATCACCTTGCAAGTCCTAACGTTGCTGCATCAAGCCATGACACAGCGCTCTCAAACACTACCACTTTCTTTCTCACAAGAGCCGCAAAACGATAAGCAGAAGTACGCAAAGATCTACCGCGACGGCCAAGCCAAGATCGTCCACTCCATCCGTCTCGAACTCCAAAGCGCAATCGACCGTATCCGCGCTCCAACAGACCAAACACTACCCAAGCGAGGCGTCCTCTTCACCACGGATCAAGCAATCGCTGCTCTAACAGCTGAGCTCCCTATCAGCAAGTCTCAATACTTCAACACCGGGATCAAAAAGCACAATCTGATCGACGAGTCCCTAATCTGGACACTCCTCCTCGTCACCCTCGTTGCACACTCCCTCACCCACAAAGAAGGCCCAATCGCCGCCTGGTTATGCACCCTTTACACTCAGCACCCCCTCCCCTCTCTCGAGGACGGCATCGAAGACGCAGATACATACACCTTTGTCGACGAGAACATTGGCGATTTCTGTAGCTGCGAAGACGTGCTTGAGATGCTGGACGGTGTCGGAGAGAAGTTTGCACGCGTGGGGGATGACAAGCCGGCTTTACTAAGCGAGCCCATGGAGAACTTGGGCGTGAGGGTAATCATGTGGGCTATGAAAGTCGTGGAGCGGGAAGTACTACCAATTCTAAATGACGGGGTGGTGTGCAAATGTTTGTACATGACGCCTTGGCTATCCGGAGCCGACGAGGATGAGGGCGATGGGTGGATGTACCAAGAGTGAGTGTATGACCTCAGGCAAACACATTGCACAATGTACAATCTCGAGCAGATCACGACACCGCACATGCCAAAAAGTGACGAATCAACTCCCGAGTCGAATACATTTCGGTCCGTCCTATTTTTATTTTTTTGATGGCAGTGATCCGCTCGTCTCCGTCGGCTTGTCGGATCATCCGCATCCTCGTCCGTATCTTCCGACTTTTCCAGGAGTCTTCACATGCTAATTAATATTGGAAGAGAAAAAATTGTGAAGACTTCGGCCGAGGCGACGTCATGTCCTTTCCTCCGTCAAGAGACGACGCGACTTTGAGTTACATGAAAAATAACGCAGATAACATGAGACCACGCATATTCGAGCCGCGGGTCTGTTATCTTCGGAATGCAAGTGCACTTGTGATTCACGGCTCCGAGCTAATTGGAACATTGTCCGAAATAGTATACGAGTAATCAATTACTGGAGCTCCCGAGCTACTCACACTTTCTTCTTGTTATTTTTAAGTTGAGAAGGTTTGACAGCTTTTGACTTGCTCGCTCACGGTGTCGTCAACAGTGGGTCGTGCTGTAATTCAGCAGTGTAACCAGGCCATGATCTTAATATCTGTACAAAGTGTTTGGAGGGATGTGAACGGCTTTGGTGCGTTATACTCACCAATGATGTTTAGGGCTGTGTCAACGGATCATGAGCGTCGCGATGCTCCAAAACAGCAGCAGTGAGCAACTCAGATCTCGATTAAGTGATAGAAGCTTCAAACAGCAATTTCAAACATCGGTAAAAGCAAGCACTGCCTGATACAGCAGAGCTCAACGAACTGTGCTGCACGCACGTCAAGACCGCACTTTCTTCACCTTAACCTGCTTACGCAACATGCTTCTTTCCGTTTTTCAAGAGAAATTCTTCCCCACACAGTCTTTTCGTCGTTCCGCAATCAACAACATGGTTTCGCCCTCCGTTCTCGCGGCGGGGTTTCGAACAACTAGCACATATGTACACCAACATCGTGTCCCTCGCCAAGTTCACCCACGAAAATACCTACGATATTTTTTGGAATCGATAGATTGACATGCCAGAACGTCATGTCGGCACTCACTTCCTACATAGATGATGGCTGCCGTTACATGCTTGTTCAATGCCGTAATAGCACTCGGAGCTTTGATCCTGAAGGTGCTGATACCGACGAGAAGACAAATGAGCTTTGTGCCAATGCGTATCAGATATGCTATACAATCGTTGATTTCGCGATGGTCAAACTTGACAGGAGTATCTACAACATACGCGTCAAGCCGGAATATAGTGTCAATGCAGCTTATGTGGAGTACCTGAATTCAGACGATATCATGAGGTCTACTAGTGCTCAGGTCCACTACACAACGGGTAGTGAAGCGGTCATGAGGGCCTTTGATTCGTATGGAGGCGAAGTCCACGGAACCCAACTCAAATCGCTTGCAAGTCTACTGGCTCGCGGCATAAGGGTGGCCTTGATACACGGCGATGCGTGAGTCGGTCTCTGTGAGCAATCAATACTGCGTTGAATTTTGGGATCTTCTGTGTCAAGCAGTTAGAGGGATCCAGACTGCTCCATCCTGGGCAGCAGCTAACCCATGGACAGTGATATTATATGCAACTGGTACGGCGGCGAGAACGCCTCACTCGAACTTGCAGAGCTCATGCCTGGCTACCGCGACATATTTCCAATTGCAGGGTATGCCGACATAATGGTCATCAACTCATACATTGGCGGCCATGTCTGCCAATACGGCAACCTGTCATTCTCCTGAATCTTCGACGCTGGCCACACCGTCCCATCCTACCAGCCAGAAACCGCCTTCACCGTCTTCAGCCGCATAATCCAAGGCGATGATCCCAGCACCGACAAAAACATCGACCTTTCTACATTCAGGAGTGAGGGAATTCCAGACTCAATGGTACATAGAAACGAGATCCCTCCCATTCCAGACTCGATATGCTGGATCCGCGATCAGTCGTCCTGCAGGATAGAGCAAGTGGCGGCTATACAGCGCGGCGAAGGTGTCGTAAACGGAGGTATATGGTCTCTTGGCCCTGGCTTCGAGTATTCTCCCGAGAGATACTATAATGCGCCTAAGAGGTATGACGCAAGGAATGAATCAGAAGCTCCGCAACTGAGTGCTACGGTCGCACTCTCTGCTATCTTCACTGCTACTGCGCTGCCGGCTCATACTACAGGATTGAAATCAGCTGCATCACGTAATGCACCAGCTTGGCTCTAATATTGGAGCTTCGGCGATGCACAGATCTGGGATGGAGGATTTGTCAAGACAACTATAGGACTGGGCCTTGCGGGTGCTTTCTTGGTGGAATTCGAGCTTGGGGTTAGGATTGGGGCATTAGTTGTTCACGTAGATACGCAGTACAGTAACCTGGGACAAATTTCACGCTCCCCTACCCGCCATCTTGAAATAACAAGCCGCATCATACTCAAACTACAGTTTTTCTATCAACCATCTTCCCTTGCAATTTATCCACACACCTCGGCTTCTCCCCCATATTCCTCGTCTCACCCCTACACCACTCCCCCAGCGCTGCCCTAAACTCGCGGTCGAAATTGCGTATCCCGTGCTCGTACATGATCTTCCGGGCGCCGGATTGCGTCACTGCATACGCAAAGCCTTTTGTAGTGTTGCTGAGGAATGTGACGTCCCAATCACCTGGCTGGACTCGCTGAAGTAGATCTTCACTCGAAGCTACATCACCAGATGTAACTAGCGTTATATTCAAATTTTTGGCAATGATGTATTGCATAGCGTCCATGTGTGCTCGCCACGCTGATCGGTTGGTGGGGGAGAGGTGCCGGTGGTTTCCTTGCGGGTAGGCGCGCTCGTCGATTAGGCTGGCGTTGGGGAGAGGGAGGGCGTAGACGTGGGCGGGTAGATTGGCGAGGAGGAGGGCGATGTAGGATGGGGAGTTGGTGGGGGTGAGGGCGAGGATGGTTGGAAGCTGGAAGGTTTGTGCTTGTCCATGGCGATGGAAGAATGAGGCGGTGGTATGAGTGTTACTGGCGAGAAGAATAAGGAAGATGATGATGACCGTTAGAGCTAATGAGATATAAGAGTAGGCGTGGTTGTGGAGAAGCATGATGGAGACGAGGAGCCTCGGGGGTGCTTCGAAGAAGTGATGAACACATTGCTGCGCACTACCTTGCAAGAATACACACGAACAGACAATACGTACATTAGTAGGTAAGAAGTCCCAAGACAACCAAGAAACCAAACATACTGAACCCGAAACCCCAACCTGCACGCCTGCAGATCCCACTGCATACAACGCCTACCCATTCCGGCTAATGCCGCACCACAAACAGCCATCCCTTCGCGGCACCGCCCGCGAATCTGGGGTAAAATGATCACCCGTATCATCCGAGATTCCGAATACACATAGTACCAAGCATAGGCACTCACGGCTGTTCCAACCAGCCCGCGAAAATCGGTTGCGTGACGTAAGGATGTAGTCAACTGGACAGGGCCTGATCCGCCAGGTGCGCGCGGCGTCCCCAGCCGCCGTAGATCCAGCCGACGGCGTCGGCCATGTCGTTGTGGTAGGGCATCCAATCTGGCGTGCTTGTTAGCTAAACTTTGCCCTGGAGATGACATACTGCAACATACCTTCAGGCGCAAAACCGCCTTTCCTGCCCTTGAGCGCTTTCCACGATTCCTTCTCGCTCATGCCGGTTTGTACAGGGATGGCGCGCTTTCCCCTGCGCGCGGTGATGCGGACTTCGCCCTTGAGGTCTTGGTCGGGGGCGGCGAGGCGGGGGTTCTCGATGACTTCGTGGCCGGGGGCTGCGTGCCAGGGCTGCATGAGGCGGCCGTCTTCGGTCGTGAGGTCGCCGGTAGCTTTTTCCTGTTTGTATGGGACAATCATCATGCGTACTTCTGCGCCAGAATCTGCGCCGTCTCGGTCTTTGAGCAGGGCGTCCCAGGTTTCTGGTTGCGCGACGCGCTTGCGGCGGTGGTCGTAGCCTGATGCGATGAAGTCGGTGCAGGGAGTGATGTATGTGAATTCTCTCCAGGCGTCGCTTTTGAGGAGGGTTTCGATGTCGAAGTATGTTGTTACGTCGCGCCAGCCGTCGCCCATTCCGAACCCGTGCCAACAATCATCGACAACTAAAGTATCCAGACATAGCCCAGGGAGTAGCGTCAGTGCATTGGCCGCATAGTACGTTGGGTAGTAGTCGGATCGACCAGACGTGTACAGCGGAAACGGAAATGCTCGTACGCGTACATGCCGGATGCGAGTGATGATGCTTTGGTCAACGGATAAAAGAGTCTCAAGGAGGTTTTCTGTGCCCCGGAAGTGCAATGTGCAGTTTAAAGGCAAGTGTCGCCACGCTTCTGCAAATATTTGGCGACATGTAAGGAGAAGTGCGGTACGGTTCGTTGTTTCTCTTTTCTCAAAGTCTGGAAAGTTGACGTGCTTGAAGCCATGTCGGATAGTGTAGCTACTAAAGAGGGAACCGTAGATTAGTTCTCGAAGCTCCACCGGCAGAGACAAAAGACTCGGACTATCCTTGGTCATGACTGGAACATTGGCGCGCCATTCATTGATTTCTCGTGGAGGAAGCATATCGGAGACCTGGCATCAAGAGATAGGTACTGCCGGCTGCTAATAAAGATGTGGGCTCGTTCCAGCTTTATTATTACAACCCCACTAAGCAATGCAAGTGCTTTGTAGCGCCTCTAGTGATGAACTGCAAATGGAAATCGTGATGTGATCGGGCAGCAGGTGAAGCAAGCTACGGCATGCGGAATGTGTGACATATGAGGGCGGCATGCCTCTGCAGATTGGAGGGTCGGCAAGTTACTCAGCGTGGTCGGATGACGTTTGAAGTGACCCTGTCCGCCTAATGGTTAGCGTGGCTCGCGCTCCGACAACGATCTGGCATCCGGAAGCGGTCAAGAGATAAAAGACCCTGCGCATGTCATTAGTCCTTGTGTGCACGTGTGCATATAAGCGCGGTGATGAGGGTTCTGGTGCGGTCTGGATCTGAGATGTTCTGCATTGTGGCTGCTATCACTGGCTATGCTTCATTTCGGGGTATCGTCCAACGCGCGTACACAACTCGTTATCTGCAACTGCTCTTACTGATTCGCCGGGCGCAATTCCATTCGAATTCATTCGCACTCTTTAGTCTGACTTCGGTCGCCCGCGAATTCGTTGTTGCTCCTCTTGTAGCTTCTTTTGCTGCCATTGCCATTCCACCAGGACAGGAAGGAACTGCCAGAGATCAAATTCGGGCCACAGGCACTTCAGAAAGACGATGGACGTATTCTCGTGACACTGCCAGAGCATGAAATCGCTCAACCGCTCTACGCCAGAAGTACGAATGAGCAAGTCGAGAGGCGGCGAATCCGCAGTCATCATGTTGTCCGTCAATGTCTGAGCGCAGATGGACTCGGGATCCAGGAATGCAGCCTCATCGTTTGAATCGTCCTTTTCTGAAGGGTTAATGGCCGTTGAAGTCGAAGACGACAGCTCGTCTTCGGTTAGATTGCTTGCGTCCTTGGATGAGGGGGACATAGACCGCGACCCGGGCTGTTCAGCACCGGCTTCCACGTCATCTCCAAGCATCTGCTTACGAATGTGTTGTGTGATGTGTGATTCGGAGAAGGTGCGCTTCGAGGGTGTAGGGAGGTTGTGGATGGGGGTGCTGTAGGTTTCGACCGTTTTCATGACCGCCGTGGTGATCTCGTCGCGAGAGGTATACGGAAAGCAGACATTGAGCACAGCCCTGTGAGATGTTAGTGGAGAGCTCATCGCAGTGTAACGGTATCGTACTTCTTGTTATGCGCAGTCATGGCGACTGCCGTGTCAACAGCCGCCAAAACGTCTTTCCTCATGAGATCGCGCTGGCCGAGCACCCGGATGGACGCGCCATAGCGGTCAAGAAGGGCTCCATGTTCGGCGATTTGCTCGAGCTTGACCTTGGCCATGGACATGAGCGCATCAACCTCGTGCTTGGAGCGCTTGAAGTTCTCGATGCTAAAGGCATAGACGGTCACCACCTTGACGCCCGTCTTGTAGCAGACCTCGAGTATCTTGGAGGGGTTAGTATGGAAGAGAGCTGAAACCAGGCCATTACGTACCCTAGCCAGGGACTCGAAGCCCAGGTTGTGCCCTTCTACAGTCTCAATGTGGTGGTTCCGTGCGAATCGCCTGTTTCCGTCCATAACAAATGCCACATGCTGGGGGATTGGTCCCTGTTTGAGGGAGCCAATCAGCAGCTCCCGTAACTGTCTTACAGTCCATGCGACTGGTGGCGAGGTTGCGAACCATTTATGTATGCGAGAGTCGTGGAGCGATCCCATGGTGGAACTTGTTGAGGCACCTTGGTACTCGGTGTAGGAAGGGTATCGAGGATATTACAGCAGCGAGAAGGAGATGACGCGATTCGATGCGCTACAAGGGAAGAGAAAGTAAAAGAGGAGCAGGGTATCATGGAACAGACAGCATAACGTATAAAGGACACGAGCAATGGCAAGAACTTATGTAGCGCAGGGCGCAGTGAGCTTCCAAGAGTGCCACAGGGACCCTCGCTGCAAGCGTGGCTTGGGCTTGCGTGGCTGGTTGCATGACTCAGCACTTGTCACGTAAAACCTCGCCGATAGCCGAACCACTCTCCAACCATCACCGACCTGAGCCTCGTTTACCGCGTCATTCCGAGCTGGTCTCCTACACGTGTGCTTGCTCTCCTTTTGCCATCGCATAGATACCCTCCACAGTATGGCCGATGAGGCGCAGAAGAATGTCGTGCAGCTCGCTGAGCAGGTCGCGGAAGGCTTCGCGGCTCTGAGTGGAGAATACCAGATTCTGTTCGATCAGCAGAAGCAGCTTGAGAGCAAGCTATCGTGGGCCAAACAACAGGTGAGTAACAGCAATACCATCTCCTTCCCTCCTTTTGTGATGAAACATCTTTAGCTCTAGACCTGCAGCTGCTTTGCGGCTTTGACAGAAAACAACCACAGCATAGCCTGACCTCAAACCCATTTCCACTCTCTACATACAGATTTTTCACCATACAGAGGCTGACAATCAGTAGTATCTTGACCTCCTAAAGCGCTTCACCCCCAACACCCTCTCGCAAGACCACCTTACCTTCCTGCAGGACCTCGAGCACGTTGGTGACGAACAGCCAAGAATACGCCTTGACTTGATTGAACAACTAGCACAATGTGATGATGTCGAGCGCAAAGGTCGAGCGGTTGCCCTCCGTCAAGCTGAGATCGCTGCCGGAAGCCTTCGTAGTCACGCCGGGGACCCAGAAGTGAAGATTTGGAGTGGCCCGTCGGCAGATCAGGCCACGGCACTACCGCACATCAATACCAACGACCGGTCTCCTATGGAGAAGGACTTTACAATCGCAGGTACTCCTAGTAAACTTGGGTGTCCTTTCGCGTCTACTACTAGTGGTAGAGGAAGTCTGTTAGCCACCCCTCACAGCTCGACATCACGGTCGAGTCTTCGAGGCAGGAGGTCTAAGCGGCCGTCTTTCACTGACCCTATACGAGCTGAAATATGTGGTCTGGGCCCCCCTTCAGCTTCTGCTGAGCCCTCTGTTGCTGCATCTGGCTCTGCCGCCGTTTGTCCGATACGTTTCCTTGACCAGCACGACCCTGAAGAAGTTGCAAAGTACTTTGAGAAGCACAAACACGAACTACCGCGAAGTCATGAAGTTTGCATTACCCGTTTCCAGAGTAACCAAGAAAGCATTGAGCAACTGGACCGGAAATACGGCAACCTGACCAATATGATTCAAGGTTTAGGGCAGAAGCATCAAGCCTGGCTGCCGGAAGAACCTGAGGACGCCATCGAGGAAGAGCCCGAAGCTCAGATGGTTGCTGGAGGAAAGGCCGATGCGAAGGTAGAGAAGTGGGCCAAAACTGTGTCGGCTAGCTTACATGAAGGCACCCCATCAGTCGAGGAGGAGCCAATAGATCACGGTGCCGACGAAACAAGAACCGCTCACTTCGACCGCCCCATGAACGAGGTGCGAGTGGGAGAATCCCCAAGCCGACCGTGGGGTATCACTATACCACCAAAATACACCGACGCACACAGCTCTTCGTCAGTTGGATCTGTCCCAACAGCATCGCCACCCGTACCTCTCAAGACAGATCGTCCGATTGGTGAGACCCCACAGAAGACTGGCAAATGTCCATTCGACCACCGGGCCATGGGCAAGACACCTGAACATAAACCTACACAGCCACCTTCTCAATTACCCCAGTTCACTGAGCCTACAACGCCCCGTCCACGACCACCCATGGCCAGCCAACCGCCTCCGCAACCCCAGAGACATGAACCCAGATCACCGGAACCCTCTAAGGCCATCCCACAGATGGTTTTCAACGGCCCTGTTTTTCTTGGGTATCCGCCAGACCAACTTCTCGCGTTATTGCAAAACAGCAATCTTGGTGCTTCGCTGAGATGATCAGCATGGCATGTTTTTATTTTCGATTGGAGCGTTTAATGAGGTATCGTATTGTAATTACAAGGTAGGCGTCGAAACATTGTCTATACTTGCTCCTTGCTTCAGCGTCCTGTGCATCTGCTTCCACGCGTCTGTCAACTTCATCTCTTAGTAATCGTTGCTGGCTGCGCATTGCCCGCGCTCATTGCTGCATGAACTGACATTGCCAATATGCGATTGTGGCGCATTCGAGTGCTATCGGCTTCATTGGCATGGCTTGATGCGATGCTCACTTCCGCTTCAGATCTGTCATCCAAGTCCTCGCTGCTTTTGCGCTATCATGTGCTGCGCGAAACACTGCAAAGGTCAGCTGGAACCATGTGTCGATGAAAAGCATACTCACACTGCCGCTCGTTCTCGTCTAACCCGCGCATAAAGTCGGCTCCTTCACCCAAAGCGCCACGCGGGTTGTGTGCTTGATCGGCAATGACTGCAGCCCTTGCTTTGAACGTCTGTGCTTGTCAGTCATGGGACTTGATTCAGCAAGTTTTGCACCAACATCACTCAACACCTCGATCATCTTCTCTTCTTCAAATAGCTCGAGAATTCGTGCACCCAGATCATAGAAATGGGGTGCAAGGGCCCTTAGATCCACCGTCCGAGGATCAGCTTTAAGCGCATTCAGGACTCGCGGTGACAGTGCGGATGGCGGGTCGAGCGTCACCAAGGAGGAAGTATTTAAGCTTTGGCTATTGTCTGTATCAGCTTTGTGTAACGTGGTGGATTATTGTAGTAGTTCGACATACGATAATGCAAGCATCTCTCCCAACCATAATGGAAGCTCAACTTTTGAACCCTGTTTCATGTCGCCGCTCATGTTGCCTTCGAGGAAGCCGAGCCCAGGTACGGTGAGCTCGAAGGTACAGGGCACCTTCTGAGCGTCGGTGAGGATGGCGTCGACGGAGTAGTACGAGCTCATCTTTGCAGATTACTTGCAATCGGGTCAGCGTTGAAACTGTATGTCACAGCTAGAAATTTCAACAACTCGATCTGCGGTGAAAGTTGAGATAAATCGGGAATGGATCAATCCCTGCCTCCGGCAACAACGTGTCGCGTGTCGTGCACCGCTCGTACCAACTTTTTGAGGACGATAATAGGAAATGAAAGCGCGTCGTGATAGGATACGAGATAGACTTGGTAGGATTGGAAATATGCATGACCCTAACAGGGCAGTCATGTGCACGAATTGGGTTGCTTACCGCGTTGTGGCCTCTGTATTGCGCGTCTGCGAGTGCCTGGATCTGGTATTGGAGGAATATATAGCGCACTATGCCCTCAGCCTTGCCATGAAAACCCGCCTGTTCTGCTACCACACACGTCGAACGCGTGCCCCAGTGCCTTTGAAGTTTGCAAATAGGCTTTCAGATCGCTCCTCTTCCAGAAGTTGTTGTCGCGGCGAGTCTCGCGTATCGCCCGTCTATCCGCTTCAGGTAAGCACACCGCTCTCTACGCCCATAGCTCCCTGCTGGTCATCAACCGAGTAGTGGGCTGCGGCTACCTACATGAACTCACCCACGGCACCCGAGCTCAGACCCTCTCTCTCGACCATAAACATTGCCAGTGCCCCTCACTGCGCAATTGACTTGACAACTGTCTAGTACGTCATATATATTCGAGCTACCCGTTCTACTGGCGTGTCGCGTGGATACCCCCGTCCCCGTACTACTCAGCCTGCAAGTCGTCCGAGTGCGTTACTAACACGCCGTTTCATAGACAACAGGATTCTGCAGCTTCCAAGTGGGCACTGCTAGCTATCCTTTGATGAGCGGTTGAGCGATAGCCCCGACTATTCCTCTCCCGCCCCATAAGGCTTACCTCCCTCCCTCCCCACGCCACTCTCACCGGCACCATGGCTGTCAACGACCGGATATCACAGCTCATGGGCGCCCTCGACTCGGCGTCTGGCCCCGACACGTCTCGTGCGACCTCACCAGGCGGCGACATAAATGGCGACGGCGACAAGACACGCCCGCGAACATTCCCATATTTCAGATACCTGCCATATGGAACGGAGGAGCAGAGTGGGCGCGAAGAGAGCTTGAACGAACTGTTGAAGCATCTCTACATCGCGGTATCTGCAGGCGATTTTGCCCCGGGTGCTGTGCACTGGACGCGTGAGATCCGCGGATGGCTGTCCCTCAAGTTCGACCTTCCCCGCCACACGAGGGTCAAGCTGGTCTACCTCTACTATGAGCTTGCACTGGCTCCCGGGCTGGACCCAATCGTCGCAGAGCGCTTTGCGAGCATGTTCATGGTCCTTACTAAGTGAGTGGTACATTTGCTGAGCTACGGTACAGAGCAGAGACTGACAAACTGGCAGGCGTAAACACTATCTCCGGTTCGAGAAGGACCTGCTCCTCGACTGGCGGCCGTTGTTTCGAGAGCTGAAGTTGTTCGTCCTGCCGTCGGAGTCGGGAGGCTCACAACCACCAAACATCAAGCGCAATATTCGGACCATCACCAAGATGTGCACTTTTGCACAGGCATACTTCGATCCTAAGGAGATACCTGCTATGTTCGAGGAGATCATGCCTTTCTTCAGCACCTCGTTCAGTGAAAACGCCTTCGTAGTCTGCGGTTTGCTGAACCTGTTGCTCCCTACACACCCCGCGCCAGAAGAGATTCCTCGACTACTGCCGCAGGAGTACGCTGCGCCCACCATCTTCCATCTCTGGTCTTTGGTCAGTCGATCGAGGTTGTTTGACACGCAGAATATCGACACTTTGTCGCGAGTGGCGAGGGAGAATCTGACTGTCTCTTACGTGCCTTTTTCACAGTACGGCATCTTCACGGGCGAGCAGTGCTCTCAGCTGTTTACCGCAATGTTGAGGCTACTCGAAATTCCTGTAGGCCAAGCGACATCCCCCTACAGCAGCACAGTAGATCTTGGTGCGGGTCTGGCGGTGATGCTCGAGCGAGACCCACGCAAGCATCCAGTGGTGCATCACATCTCTCGCATGATCTGCATGTCGCTATCGCCAGCATGCTTAGAACACCCTGACTCGTTCATGTCCAAGCTGGAGGGTCTTTTCCAGGCTATCGAGACATTCTTCCATCCTTCGAACTCTGGTAGCTGGACCAGGCCTCTGGCCATGTTCATCTACTACCTATCGGATTTCTTCGTCCTGCGCTGGAACCGAGAGCGGAGCGGCGAAATGGAAGTGCCAGAGGACCGGAAATTGAACGATGCAGTGAAGCGCCGTTTCGTGCTCTGCCTTCGAGAGGTCACGTTCATGGGCATATTCTCCAAGAGCGACAAAGCCATGCAGTATGCCTTGTCCGCGTTACAAAGCTTGGCTTACCCTGGAAACCGAACCTCATCCCTTCCCGGTGCACTACAGAAGATCTATCCCGCCATGCAAGGCCTTGTTGAGGTTCATCGAAACCATTTCATCAATTCGAGCGCTGCACATGCTGTCCAACGTCATGGTCAAGACAAAGGGCTTCCGGTGCCACGTCACAACACTATTGGGTCTTGCACTACCAGGCATCGACGCGAATGACTTGGAGAAGACAGTACATACGTTACAGTTCGTGCAAGGTGTCTCTTACCTTATGCCATTTCACGATCTCACCAAGGCGAAGAAGGCAGCAGTCGAGACACTTGACAGAAGTGGTGCGTCGACCCCAGTCCAAGACGGTGATACAGGGCTGGCCGTGCAATGGATCACAGAACAAGTCGAGCGGTTAGAAAGCGCCCAAGGCAACACCGAGATCAACTATGACCAGGAGCTAAGCGATGAAGACGAGGCAATGATTCTACGGTCTTCCACAACGGGTCTCAACGACTTTCTCATAACATTCCTCGGCCGCGTGTTCACGCTGCTGGAGAACTTACCAGACGCGTCCAGAGTCCGTAGCGGGTCGCCTGAAGAGTATGTGGTTAATCACTTGCCAGCTTGCTTCACGCCATTGCTGGCGGCTCTTTCGCCTGAGCTATACGACGTTGCCTTGGACAAGGTTGCGAACTTCATCTCGAACCATGTCATTCACCAAGCAAAAGATGCCATCGCATTCATTTGCAACAGTCTTGTAAAGGTCAACCCCGAAAAAGCGTTGAAGCGCCTGTTACCGGGCATCTTCGCTAGCATCCGTACCGAGGTGGAAGACAATGGCGCAGGATCAACTCGCACGACTGGTGCAGAAGTACTTCCACGCGACCGCGCTCTTGTTTGGAACCTTAGCATTTTAGGCATGTGTGTAGTGCATGTTGGCGATGCCGTCCTTGCGTGGAAGGATGAACTCATTGAAATTGCAGAGTACATGCAGCAGCACTGCCGAGGTACTCCTACTGTACATGTCTCCAACTTCATGCACCACTTACTGCTTGACCTCACTTGCACCTATACCGTTGATTACTCAATTTACGAAAAGGACGAGCTTGAACGAGGGCTCACCACTGCATCATGGGGTAGGCAGATCCACGTGGAGAAGGTGAACATCAAGTGGCACGCTCCAAACCCTGCGGAGATTGAGTTCGCGATCGAGCTCTTTGAGTCACATGCTACGACCGCAATGGACACAATTGCTGCGCTCACTTCCACAGAATCGCCTATCAAGCGTGAGGGCACTGGCAAAGACTGGTCGGATGAAGTGTCGAGAAATCTGACGCTGCTGAGGTTGATCATCTCTGGTGTATCAGTACTTTTCGATGTGCGCCATGACCAGATCGAAGGAGGTACCACAGCTGATGACAGCGATTCAGACGCTGATGCCATGGACACTGAAGGTATCGATGACGATGCTGGACTGGGTGAAGCAGACGACGAGGAAGTGAAGCCCACATTCCAATACGAGGCTAACTACCCCCTCAAGCGGGGTGGTGCTCAGTACCAATTGATCCACGATCTTCGCCGCAAGATCGGTGAGACTCTTCACACGGTACATCAATTCCTCATGCAGAATCAGCCCGACGATGTACCGTGCTTCAACGCGCTATACAACGCATACCGCTCTTGGTTCATCGATGTTGGAATCGAGCGCTCTGCACACATCCTTGATCGTATAGCCAAGCTTCTCCAGCAGGACGAGAGGCCGTTCAAGTTTGGTGGCTTGCGCAAACAATACCCGCGACCTCTGCTCGTTAGACGCGCGAACGTATACCACCTGCAACGCTTACGCCACAATGCCACTCCCCGACCGAAGACGGACCTCGATGCACGATTGCTTCTTGATATTGCAGAGTCAAGCATCTCGGTATATACCGAGATTCGACGCACGGCTCAAACAGCGGTCGACTCCGCCGTTAAGTGCATTCTTGGTTCTCGACCACTCGTAGTCCCGACTTTATTGGAAGCTCTGATCAAAGCCATCGAGGAAAATGATTATCCTCGCATCAAGGGTGCCATGTTCTCACTTCTCTTTGGAGGCTTGCACAAGACTATCAGTCGTGATTGGCGTTTCGCGCCAAAGATGATCAAATGCTTCATCGAAGTCACGAGCGCCGACAAGCCTTCCATCCAGAAGCTTGCCTCCAACGCTACATTTCAGATACTTGACATGGGCAAAGCCAGCGAGCGTATGGTCATCGTCGACAAGGATGCTATCGAAGAATTAGCATATGTCATTGGCTCTGACGAGGATGAGGCTTTGCAGCGAAAAGTCGTCAAGCGACGAGAATACATCAAGCAGAAGCGTACTCGGATTGAAGGCAAAAAGGCAGAGTTGTCTCAGGAGCTCGTCAAAATTGCCGCTACCGCGCATTGGAAAAAGGTTCAGCGCACAGCTGCCATCATTTTCACTCTCGGCATGCGCTATGATACCATCGCTTCAAAGGAGATGATTGATCTCATCGTTAAGGGCTCTGTCGATCAACACCCAAGTCTACGAAGTTACTTCTCCGGAACTCTGACCGGTCTGTTTTCCGTGGTGACTACACGTGCAATTACGGGACACACTTACGAGAAGTATCTGCTTGGTGTGGAAGAGCTGCCTGATAAGATCGAAGTGCCAACGAGGCGCGAGGATCCTAACTGGACTGCGGAGTACTTAGCCGCCTTTGCTCAACCAGAGGCTAAGTATTACATCGACTCCGATCATCCGGGTTGGCTTGTGTGGAACAAGAACATGACAGCGTTCTTGCCTAATGCCGGCCAACTGGAATTCGACGAAGTCGAGACCGAAGTGCGAAAGACGATTGCCAAGCATCTCACACGATCATGGTTCTCTAACCTCTTCGCTTTCATGAAGCAAGAACCGCGCGACAACACTGCCGACCGCTTCCGCATGTCAGGGGCCATGCTGCTCACAAATACTTTCGACCTCGTCTTTGCAGGTCTAACAGAGGCGACTTTCCAAGACCTCAAGGACCTGACCCAATCTGTCTACGGCGACGGAAGCGACAAGCATCAACATCGTGCTACTGCTGAGATCATGGCTGCCTTTTTGTCTTGTGCGCCCGACATGGATGCAGACTTGCGAAAGGAGATTTGGGAGTACGCTTTCCCTATCGTGCGTGGGATCTTCAAAGACGGCCTGACGCCTGAGAATTCTGGCTATTGGACAACCTTCTTGCACGTCGTTCTGCAATCTAGGGACCCGAGGCGCGGCTGGCCTCTTGTGGACTGGCTAGCAAGCTTCCGCCTTGACATGGACTCGAACGCGGCATTCAAGGAGAGCTCGAAGATACATCTGTTGACGCAGTGTATATCCGACGCAGGTTGGCACTTCCAGCTCGAAAAGCCCATTCTCGAGAATTTCTTGCAGCATCTTGATCATCCGTACAAGGGCGTCCGTGAAGCCATGGGTCAGACCATTGCAAGCATTTACCGCACACGTTATCACGAATCTTACAAGGATATTGGCACGCTCATCAGGGCCCAGAAGGAGGCATCGTCCATCGGTGTTCGTCCCTACGAGCCAACTCCCGAGTTTGAGCAGACAATCACCGATGTGTTCGCCCGCCTAGAAGCCTGGCGTCATCAGCGCCCAGCTGGACAACAGACGCCTTCTTCATATACATCAGGCGGCAAGACGGTCTTGCTTTGGTTGGACTCCACTTTGTCATCCTATGAGTGCACATCGCTGGCCAAGTTCTTCCCCAATGTCTTCATGGAGCAGCTTCTCCACATGATGGATATCAAGGAGGACCCCGAGCTCCAGTCCCTCGCTTACCACGTCTTCCGCCACTTGCCTAACATCCCGCTTCGCGAAGGCGAGGATGCTGACTTCATCGCCGCATTGGTTCGCATTGGACGTAATGCGACCAGCTGGCATCAGCGTCTCAGGACCTTGATCAACATTCAGGTCCTCTACTTCCGCCGACTGTTCCTCATGGGTGAAGAGCAGCAGCAGAAGATGTTTGATTGTGTCTCAGCCATGTTGTCAGACAGTCAGCTCGAAGTCCGCATGGGTGCTGCGACGACACTGTCCGGCATGATCCGTTGCTCGCCTGTAGCGTTACGGGACAAGCAGGTGTCAACCCTCAAGGAACGTTTCACCACTCAGCTCACGAAGAATCCGCTGTCGAAGAAACGTATCCCAGGTACACCGACGCTGGAACAGAGCAAGCTTGTGTTGACACGCCATGCTGCTGTTCTTGGCCTCGGCTCATTGGTCCAAGCCTTCCCGTACCAGAGCCCGCCTCCAGCATGGTTACCGGATGTTCTGGCCACATTGGCCCGCAAGGCCGCAGCCGATCCCGGAGTTGTAGGAAAGAGTGTCAAGACCGTGCTGGCAGACTTCAAGAAGACGAGGCAGGACACTTGGCATGTTGACGTTAAGGTGAGTTGCATTATAATGTTGGACTTTATTTCATGCTGACAAACATCGCAGGCTTTCAAGCAAGAACAGCTGGAGGATCTGGAAGGTGTGCTGTGGAAGAGCTACTTCGCCTAAGAGCAGCATCGATGAAGGGAAAACGTACGGTCGAATGGATGTACTATATGCCGGCAAAACGTATTATGAAATGATCATGGTGAACGAATGTATGCTAAAGTATGAGAGGCATTCTGCATCAGTGGCGTTGAGAATGAATAAGTCATCAAGTGTGTGCTTACTCAAAGCGAAAGTGAGGTTGTCGGACTTACTTATCAGAACTACTTAAAGCCGCAGCTGCCCCTCCCCCACCAGGGAAGCTTCGAAGCTTCGGACCCTTTGTCAACAACCCGTACCTGTCTGTGCACCTATATTATAACCTCGACTTTCTTTGTAGGGAACAATAAAAAAACTTTCTACAGAATTCGAACAAGCATATAACTCACCATGCCGTTAACGGTGCTTTCAGACGACGATGTCCGCAGTCTGCTGCTGCAGCTCACAAAGCAAGATATCCTCGACCTTCAGCAATCGCTCGCAGACGCGTTGCATTACTACTCGACGGCTACAGAAGAAGATACCGGCAATGGGTGCTCCTCATCATACCAACCACTGCGTACATCCCTGAAGCGTGGTGATGGCCAGACAACGCTCTTCATGCCTGCGAGCAGGTAAGTCTCCGAAACCACCCTGGCGGTTAAAATACTGACTCCAGTAGTAATGATGGCATGGGTGTCAAGATTGTCACACTTGCGGGTACAGATGATAATAAGCCCAAGTCCTCGGATAGCGCATCCGTCACATCCTCCCTGTCCTCTCTCTCAATCTCCAAAAACTCCTCCACATCCTCTACAACCTTAAACGACACACCTCAATCACAATCAAGCGCTCAATCCACAACACCAAAAGGCAGCCTCACACTCTTCGACAAGTCGGGCGCGCCCCGCGCGCTCCTCAACGCAGAGGAAATCACCGCTTTCCGCACCGCCCTCGCCAGCACAATGCTCTTTAAGAAGCGGCAAAACGTGCACGACCTCGTCGTCTTCGGTGCCGGCAAACAAGCCTACTGGCACATCCGCCTTGCGCTCCTCTTGCGCGGCGACGACATCCACCACCTCAACATCATTAACCGCGACTTCGAGCGCGTCCACCAATTACTCTCGAGACTGTATGCGCCACATGAGGAACACACGGAGTGGACGCCAGATACCCAACATGTCCCGCAGTACCGCGCGGGCAATGAGGTCGGGCTCCCGCATCCGAAAATCCAGATTCTGACGCCTAGTCATGGCGAGTATGACCGTCTGCTGAAGAGCACGATTCGCGCCAGTAGTGTGATTTTCTTCACTACGCCGTCTACAACACCCCTCTTCCCAGCGGCTTTCCTGACAAACCCAGAGGGACGGAAAAAAGGCCGCTACCTCGCTGCGATCGGCAGTTACAAGCCGCACATGGTCGAGATCCACCCGGACATCCTGAAGCAGAACGTCGCGCCGGAACACGGGCATCGACACTTTCACAAACATGCGGCGCAGGGCGGGGCCGTGGTGGTGGATAGTGTGGAGGCGTGTCTGAAGGAGGCGGGAGAGGTTATTCAGGCGGGCCTCGGGCCGAATGAGGTGGTAGAGATTGGGGAGCTGGTTATGTTGAAGAGGGATGCGGAGAGGAGGAGGGTGGAGTGTCATGCAAGGAAGAGTGAGGAGGGACTGGATGAGGGTGGGGTGGAGTTGGGTGAGTGCGAGGTCATGAAGAAGAAGATGAGAGGGAATAAAGGGGAGGGCGAGGGAGAGGACAAGGCGCACAAGAGTCTGATGGAGTGGTTGCAGAGGGGGAATGTGATATACAAGAGTGTGGGGCTGGGGCTGATGGACGTGGTTGTGGGCATGGACTTGGTGAGGCTGGCGGATGAGAGGGGGATTGGCACGAAGATTGAGAACTTTTAGCACGAGTCGCAGCATGAGGTGCCAGGCATGGGACGAAACGAGGATACATGTCAGTGTAGTTAGCCGCTACATGATTTAGACTGAAGCCGCAAGGCGCACATCACATTCAAGAAACAACGATGCTCAATGGCGTGCGTTATCGTGATTGATTCCAGTCAATGCAGTCTTATCCGACTGCTTTTAACCCTCCTAAACTCCGTGGTATGTAACCGCCTAGATGCAGAGATAAGAGACACGCCATGAACTTCATTATGAACCATTCAAACACTGCCAAGACCCGCTTAGATCTTGATAGCGCTCTCGATAGCCTTCCTTCGCTTCTCCATGCGAGCGTTGGCCTTGGCACCCATGATGCCACCTCCCCAGTGACGCGAGGCGTCCTTGTGGTGTGACTCGAGGTAGCCGTCGTTGACAGCGGAGACGAGCTTGGACAGGTCGGTCTTGTCCTCGGCGCGGACCTCGGTGAGGGCGAGAACGGCGGCGGTCTTCTGGTGGACAACCGTTCCAAGACGGGCCTTGCCCTTGACGATGACGTAGGGGACACCCATCTTGCGGCAGAGGGCGGGGAGGTAGACGACGAGCTCGATGGGGTCGACGTCGTTGGCGATCAGGACGAGGGAAGCCTTCTTGTTCTCAATCAGGCCGACAACGTGGTTCAGACCGAACTTGGTGGTGTAGGGCTTCTTGCTGACGTCCTCCTTCTTCTTGCCCTCGGAGATGGCGGTGGCCTCCTTGGTGAGGCGCTCCTTCTTCTCGGGCTTGGTCTCGGGGCGGTACTTGTTCAGGAGCTTGAAAGCCTGGGTGGCCACTGTGATATTGTTAGCGTTTTTTTCTTCGCGCAGGATTTTTCGATGCGACGTACGGTTGCGGTCGGCAACGTGCTGGAACTGGGCAATCGCCGGTGGGACCTTCAAGCGCATGTTGAGGATCTTCTTCTGGCGCTGAAGACGGACGTATGCGGG
The DNA here is from genome assembly GCF_000146915.1 of Parastagonospora nodorum SN15. Lineage (NCBI taxonomy): Eukaryota > Fungi > Ascomycota > Dothideomycetes > Pleosporales > Phaeosphaeriaceae > Parastagonospora > Parastagonospora nodorum. Next base: position 313,693 of record NW_001884557.1, read on the forward strand.
CCATCGGACCATGCGGCCGACATTGCGCTGGGGCTGGATGTCCTGGCCGATACCGAAGTTCTTGGGGCGCTTCTCGATGAGAGGGTTCTGGCCTCGTTAGAGTTTTGCGACAGAGTGAAGACGGGTTGGAGGGATACGCACCTTGGGGGCCTTCTTGCTACCACCAGCCTTGCCCTGGGGGAAGGGGGCAGGCGCCGCTTTCTTTCCTTTAGGAGGCATCTTTGCTTATTGTCGAGGCTGTCATAGAGAACAGAAACCATTAGCGAATGCTCATCCACTAATTAGGTTCTGAATCTCGTAAGAGCGAGAAGGCATTTCTGCCATTCTACGCTCAAGCCATCTGTGTATTCGACATGGTCCATCATGATGGATTGCATGCGATTGATGTGCTCGAGAGCAATCAGAGTGTGGGTATGCGCTTACCGTGTGTTGTTGGCGGCGGTCGACGAAGTTGAACTTGACGAAGAAAATCGAGAGTCGCAAAGTTCGTGGATATCAGTGGATTTAGGCGAGGTGCGGGACGCAGGCGCTAGCTGCTTTAGATAACGGCGTTACGATTATCCGATTTCTAGACGCTAGCTCGGGCAGGCGCGACTGGCCAATCAAGAAAATTATCACGACAGCCACTCCTCAGCATGGCAACGCCAAATACTGAGAGAAAAAGTCCTTCGACGCAGCTAGTCGTCATCTTCTTGCTGTGGAAGACCTTGCTGCATGTCTTGACGACCTTTTGTCCCGGTCCTGGATATGACACATCAGCGCTCATACTCGTCGAACCCAGTGTCAAGAGGCACGTGAACTTCTCCGTCGCGTCTTGGTCCGATCGACTCGCACTCAACTTGTTTCGTTGGGATTCGCTATACTTCATCAAGGCTGCGGAGCGGGGTAAATATCACGAGCAGGAGTGGGCGTTCAGCTGGGCGTACTCATGGCTCCTAGACTATGTAGGACAGTGTAAGTGCTTCATCTCCTGACATGCAGGCACCGTTGACATCCAAATGGACCTCAATGGCGGATCCAAACCTGCGTTACGACAGTATCTGATGACTGGAATCGTCGTCTCGAATGTGTGCCATCTGCTCTCGGTCCTTGCACTGTACCAACTTCTGACCATCACGGTGGATCCGCGGCGAAAGCATCGGGTTGCCTTTATTGGAGCAGTCTTACATGTGATGAACCCGGCTTCGTTATTTCTCTCATCACCCTATGCGGAAGCTCCGTTTTCGCTGCTCAATATCACTGGCATGCTTCTCTACACGCGATCAAGAATCCGAGCTCAAACCCAGCAGCCCAGTCTCCGTGAAGATGCTTACAAGCTGGGCTCGGGCATCTTCTTTGGCTTCGCTACATTAATGCGAGGCAATGGCTTGCTGAGTGGCTTGATACTCCTGTATGACGTGGCTAGATACTTACCCCGAGTCTTCTCAATGCGACTGACCTTACATGACATGCGGAGAATCGTCGTCACATGTGTGGCAGGTAGCGTCGTTGCCCTGGGATTCATCTGGCCACAATACCTCGCATATACTGAGTACTGCACTGGCGACCGCAGTGTTGGTAGTCCGCCTTGGTGCAAGAAGACAATCCCGAGTATCTATTCATGGGTACAAAGCCATTACTGGTAAGTCATCCATCGTGTCTCGGGATATCGGTCTAACGTTAGCAAGGAATGTCGGCTTGTTCCGTTACTGGACTCTGCCGAATGTACCCCTCTTCGTAATAGCAGCGCCGATGCTTTGGTTGCTGCTCGTATCTAGCGGAACGGTACTCTGCAGCCCCCTCAAGCCACTGTTGCATGGGCGTCCTGTACCCCAACATGGTGCGACTAGCGATCCAATAGAGACCTCAGCCACTGCGCACTACGTTCCTGAATTAGCGCTCCCACAGTTTGTGCTCGCTGTGGCTGCTATCGTCAGCTTCCATGTACAGATTGTCAACCGGTTGGCATCCGGTTACCCGACATGGTACCTGATGGTGGCTACATGGCTCGTTGATGATTCTGCAACATCTGGTTGTTCTAAGCCCCAACGACAAAGTCGATGGATTGTCCGCGGTATGATATCGTATGCTATAGCACAAGGCATGCTGTTTGCCAACTTCCTGCCGCCAGCCTGAATTAAGGCCATTCATCAGCGCACGGCACTCAAAGAGGGAAGTCTGAAGAATGGACGCATATCATGGAACATTCAACGGACTCGGAAGTTCTTATGCTTCCAAACTCTTCGCTCGACATTGTTCGCAACATTGATTTCATTTAGACATTCACGTGTCTCACTCATTGCAATGTCCGTGCAAACGATGGTTCAACTTGTCAAGGTACTTCGACAGTACTGCTCTATTGCACTGATGCTCAGCTCACACTATTTCGCAACTACACCTAGTTGAGTACCTTCTCCATCGGGGAGGAAGCATGTCGGGAACATCGATCGATGCGAAACCGCTAGCATGCCCATGTCCATATAGGCCCCTTCGCTAGCTTTTCATGAGGCAATTCAATTTGGCAACCAAACTGCTTTGTGATAACCGTTTGAGCATGGCTTGCAGAAGCAACGCTTATGATTTGGTTATTGTTTCGGGTTTTACAGACTGAAATTCAGTTTCGTATGTCCCATCATTCTTGATCTTCAATAACCAAGACATCAGACAACGAACCTGTTTCGATTTAGTTCATGGAGAAGGCTTACATGAGTTGACGAATCATCATTGGTTTATTCCCGATGATCAGAATCACATGTGAGCCACAGTCAGGAGTCGACGCATGTCTCTCAAATTGAGGGTATTAAGATCACCAGTTGTCTCAGCCCAGGCGTTTACAGCTTCATAGCTACCGTGTACCTGCATAGACGAATCACTCTGACAGTGGTCCCCACGGTGCAGGCTGGTTCCTGCGTTACATACATTAGCAATTGTACTTCAGCATGCTGTGCAAGTTCGCGGAACCGGCACAAAGGCTCGGGCTTGTCTTCGTCGCCATCATGCCGAAGTAGCGATGCAAGATGCTGCATCTAGTCCTGTATGGTGATGCAGTGATTGTACCAAGGCGCTGTAGACGGGCATATGTCTTTCTGTCTACGCTACCTACTCTACTCTAGGCAGGTGTTCCGTCGATAGAAGGCGACGATCGCCTTGCTCTCCGAAGTTTGCCGTGGATAGAGCTGAAGTCTGTATCCTAGACAATACACTAAACACTTTTCGGTCCAAGCGGTGCAAACACCAAGTAATGCAGATACGCCATCGCCGTTACGGCGTCATGATCTGGGAAGGAGGAATTGCAGCAGCCAAGAATGGAGACACATCAAATATACTGGTCTCACGGCTTCAGCTGGGTGGCATATAGAGTATATAACCCACTGGTGAAGGCGAGCATGGCTGCAGCTATCAGCTTCCTCAACCACAATCGCTCATTTCAAGATGCTCTTCACTCTCATTGCTTTAGGCACCTTTTCTCTCGCTCTCGCAGCAAATCTCCCCGTTAGGCAGCGGGATAGTTGTCAGCATAACGACTGTTACAGAGCAGTATGGGGCAATGATCCCAATTTGGTACCAGTGCTTGGAGTCGTCTCCTGCGAAAGGCACTTGACAACGACCGAGCTCATATATCCTCTGTAGGTTTAGAGTACCTCAATTTGTCTGTACGCAGGGCTGATAAACAACAGTGTTACAAGTACCTTTGCAGAAGTCACTTTGACCACAACGACCGTGTCCTGCATCACACCATCGGGTCTTACTAGTTCCACACCTATCCCAACTTCATCTTCCACAACTACTGGTTTGATATATGAAGCAGAAGGCATCAATGCTTTGACAGTGGTCCCTCCCACGACGTCCATCACAACGACAATCTTCGGCGCTGTTCCTACCTCTGCTACCGGCGCATGCGACACAGGAAACTACAGGAGTGCTTGCTCCTGCAAGTCGGAGTTCGGCATCACTTCTGCGACGATCACATTGCTCAGCACGGTACGTCAAATCCGAACACATCTTGAATCCGTAAGCTAAGAGGTTACAGACAAGCACATCGTACATCACAGCAACGTTCACCAACACACTTACTACCGGTCCAGCATGCCCCTCCCCATCCAGCTCGGTCATCATTCCATCCAGCTCTACATCCTCCAATGGAACTTTCAGCAGCATTTCATCGACTAGCAGCTTGCCGTCTGAGACATCATCGGGCAGCTCTTCAGTTAGCAGCTTGGCGACGATCACTTCGGCCAGCAGCAGCGCCAGCTCTACAGATAGTGCAAGCTCGGCTGGTCCAGCGACGATCAGCTCCTCTAGCACAATTAATGGAACGACCTCTTCGTCTACCAGCACAGGACCGTCCTCGTCGTTCAGCAGCACTGTAAGTTCGGCTTCTGTAAATAGCACTCTCAGCAGTGCCGGAACTTCTTCGTTGTCCAGCAGCGGCACTGCGTCCTTCTCATCTACGAGTAGTGCGAATGTCACCTCGACGGCTAGCACAATTGGCTCATATTCTTCGCCTTCCTCCTCGTCCGCTAGCTCGGCACTGTCATCACCATCCAGCACGACTGGTTCATTGTCTTCCACGGGCTCTACCTCATCATCCAGTAGTGTCGTCTCCAGCTCGTCTACCATTTCCAATTCCAGCTCCACCGTTAGTCAATCATCCACACTCGTCACCCTGACCTCTTCGACCCCAAGCTCAGGCCTCCCCACACCTACACCCGTCTGTACAGGTAACGGTGTAGCCCTCTGCAACGGCAGCTGCCAGGATGTCCGCACCTCCAACGACCACTGCGGCTTATGCGGCAACAAATGCAGCGCCGGCAAAGCCTGCACGAACGGCGTCTGCACATCCACAGCCTGCGACTCCAACTGCGAGTTTCTGCGTCTCTGTAACAGCAACAACGGCACTTCGTCCTGCGCATGTGCCAAAGAGTCGGAGGGCAGCGGCGTCTGCTTCGACTCGGCCAAGTTCAAGTGTGTAGAGGACGATCCGGGGAAGCCGCAGCCTATACGCTGCTCTGAGACAGCTAGTTGCAATGTGGGCTTTGTTTGCGTCAAGGAGTTTTGCGCATGCACTGGGACGACGGCGGGGATTTGTGTTAGTACTGAGGGGTGTGGGAGCTCTGGAGCAGAGATTGTGGGGTCGTTGGCTGGGTTTGGAGAGATGATGGGGAGGAGTGCGAGGTTGTTCTGAGGTGGGATTCTATCCGTGAGGGGAATTGAAGATGTAGAAGGGACTGTCTTTCTTTGGTATACGAACGACTTGAGATTTGATGGCTATAGTATTGATAGTTTCGCTTCTATACTACAACAATGCAACATTTGAATTTGGGCATGATCAACTTAGCAAGACGGAGAATGACTTGGCTTGATTGCGTTCTTTGATACTCTGCGCAACTATGGTACACTACGATGCAAGGGTAGCGACCATGCAGCTGTCGCGGATGCCGGCATTAGCTCTTCACGACGACCCAAGAAAAGCATCTCGACCTTTTCATACTTTTTTGCAGTGCATTGAACACCAACTCAATCAAATTCTAAATTCCATAAAAAGGCAATGCGAGACGAGATGAGCGTGGTCGTGGCGTTGAGGTGTGCGGGCATGCATGGATGTTCTAGCGTCATCGGTTGCTGTGGAGATACCCCAGTCTGTTTATGCCCACCCGCGGGCTGCAACGACCATCGTCACTCTCTTTGATATGCCCGCGATTGCTCTGCTATAGCTCAGGCTCCTTCATGACTTTCCTTGCCGGTCTGATTTTCGATTCTACTGCCGCGTAATTCCTACCACGTCCTCGCCAGCTCTTGCAAGTGCCCGTAAGCCTGCGCAATGGCGACACCCGAAGCAGGCAACCGGCGCAGCAAGCCGTCGACGGTGCTCAAGGCTTTTGTGAACAAGACACACAAGCGTACCATCTCGGACGGCATGGAGCTGAAGAAGAACCAAGCTTTCAACGCCCCGTACACGCCTGTCTCCAACTTCCAGGCGCCATTGCTACCTCCAGACCACCCGCACAGCCAACTCCGGGCTGGCACGCGCACCGAGAACATTCCTCTCAATCCGCCGTCCCCGCAAAAGTCTCAAGACGCCAAGCAGAGCCGCCCGAAGAGCCTGCACAAGAAGACGCTCAGCTCCGTCTCGCTACGGTCACTGGCGAAGAAGGAAGAGAAGCCAAAGGACAAGAAGTCGATGGATGTGAGGCGGCCGCGTGAGGAGGAGGTTATGGGAGAGAAGCCAAAGAAGACCAAGTCGTCGACCAACCTGGCTGCCATGTTCGGCAAGGGCAGGTCGAAGGAGCGGTCCCAGTCGCCCGCGAAGCAGCCCAGAGACAAGGAGAACACGACACCACCCAACTCTGCGAACGCCTCCGAACCCCCGCGTCCTCCCATCTGGGCCGAGTTCAGCTCGACCCCACTGCAGGAAGTCACCACCACAAGCCGAGTGCCGTTGAACGACCACCGAAGGAGTGTCGAAGACGAGATTGCGCTGTATACACCCCAGCAGTACTCTCCGACCAAGCAGCGCAACTTCTTCGATTATGGGCAGCCGTCGCTACAACAGAAACCCGCCGCGAAAGAGCGACCCAAGTCGATGGTCGTTCCTAAGAGCACCTCCACCGGCCTGCTCGAGACCTTCACCCGCAAGAAGAGCGGTGATCGAGTGCCATTGTCGGATACCAAGGGCAACGAGGGTAGGAGCAGGGACCCTTCTCCGTCCAAGCATTCGGCCGTGAGACCACCAATGGGCCGCTCCAGCACCGATACCAGCAGGAAGGACGAGAAGGCAAGGCCCGCGCCTCAGCCCGCTCCAGCGGCAAAGAAGCCTAACAGGGTCATGGCTGCTGTTGCTGCCTTCAATGGCAAGTCCAGGCAGATGGAAGCTCCGAGTTCGCCCACCAAGCTTGACCCGCAGACGGTGGATGCCGAGTTTGAAGAAGTTTTGGTATGTGTAATTGGACTATGCAGCCGAACATCACTGACTAGATTAGGAATCACGAAACATTCCCACACACCAACGCGCTCAGATGCGGACACTGAAGCTCGAGGTTAAGGCTGACTTTGTTCGCATGCACAAACTTGACACCCCATCAGCATCAAGGACCGCGTCTGCCCACTCATCCATTGGTGAAAGCGATGGTAGGCCCACACAGAAGCCTGGTCACACGAGGAGCAACAAGTCACGAGACGAAGCAATGGAAGAAGAGAACGTCACCTCACCAACGGACAAGCCGGGCTCATCTAAGCGCGAGCGCCCGCGAAGCAGGACCTTCACATTCAGCCGGAGTGATTCTCCCACCAAGAAACAGAAGCCGGACGCCAACGAGAGGAAGACATCCTCCAAGGCGGTAAACATACCCAAGTCGCCTTCCACGAGGTCACTGGCGTCAACTTCTTCGGATCGGTCCGTATCGAATGGAGTGAAGTCTGTAAAGGCAGATGAGTTCATCAAGTACCTCAAGAAGACGCCGAAGCCAGGCAACGTTGAGGTCGGCAAGCTGCACAAGCTCCGATTGCTGCTCCGAAACGAGACAGTCGATTGGGTCGACAACTTCATCCTAGAGGGTGGCATGACTGAGCTGGTCGCTCTCCTCCACCGCATCATGGAGATTGAGTGGCGCGAGGATCACGAGGACACTCTTCTTCATGAGCTTCTTCGATGCCTAAAGGGTCTGTGCACAACCGCAACTGCGCTGAAGCAGCTCAACGAGATCTCGCCTACATTGTACCCAGCACTCCTTGCTATGCTGTTTGACGAGGAACACAAGGGCCCGAGCGAGTTTACTACGCGTGAGCTCATCATCGAGATCATCTTTGCCCATATCTCCATGGCCCCGGAGGAAGAACTCGAAACACGCGCCACTCAGTTGCTGAACTATCTCAAAGATCCCGTCAAGGAGAAGGAGTCCTCCACGGTGCCCTTCATCCTGCAAATGTACCAACCTCGTCCGTACCAGGTATGGTGCAAGGAGATGAGCAACGTCACCAAAGAAGTCTTCTGGATCTTCATCCACCACCTCAACGTGGTCCCCGTCCCTCCTGCTCCCAAGGACTCTGCCAAATCCTACGCCAAAACCCATTTCCCCGGTCAACGCGCCATCGTCCCAGCAGCTCCATACGTCGGCGGCGTAGAATGGGATGCCACCAACTACCTCGCCACCCACATCGATCTCCTCAACGGCCTCATCGCCTCCCTCCCCACCCGCGAAGCACGCAATACCCTACGCCAGGAATTCAAAGTTTCGGGCTTTGAAAAATTGATGGGTCACTTGCGCGCTTGCAATCCAAAGTACTATGGTGCCGTGCATGACAGCGTCAAGGTGTGGATTGGCGCCGCGCTCGAAGATGACTGGGACGTCAAGACTGTGCGCATGGGTGCGGGCGATGGGAAGAGCGCGGTCAGCTCGCCTGTCAAGCAAAGTCCGAAGAAGAAGGCCGAGTTGGCGCCGCAGATTCAGGCCCCGAAGTTTGATCTGGGGCTCGGGTTTGATAAGGAGATTGGTGTTGGTGTAGGTGTGAAGAAGGATGATGATGATTGGATTTGAGCGAGCTGTATGTCGGTTTTGGACATACTTCCATCTTCACCCGAATGGTTACTTGGATCATTGCCCCCTTTCGAGAAAAAAACAACTTTCTGGATACGACCTTTGCATACACGACACCGACTCCAGATTGTTCCAGCATTTCTTCGACGAAATCTTCTTTTCCTTAGGGCGTTCACTCTTAGTCTCCGTCTCTCCTTTTACACACTGCTATCCAGAATGACTGGGGCCACGCACGACTTGGCATGACACGACTTTGACGACCGCTTTTTCTCCAGACATGACCACATGTGTATATATATATCTATATTGTTTTCGGTTTTGCTTTTACGAGAAGGGCGTTTAATGAGGTTGGGATTTGGATGGATAGGGGAGTTGGAATAACGAATACGATTTATTTGCATTGTTAGAAAAGACTGAAAGTGGACTTGGTGGTGGTGAAGAATGTGTGATTCGGCTGATGCCCACGCCAGGGCCAAAATATCGCGTCTAAAGGGGGTATCTCAAATAATCCACGCCCATCCCATAACGCCCGTTCCCATGCCAGAAAAAGTCAAGCCTTCTTCTTCCCCTTCCTCCGCCCCTTTTTCACCTCGGCAACCTCCACCGTCCCGCCCTCAACCTCACCCTCCTCCAACCCCTCTCCCGCCTGCATCTCCCGCAACTTCTCCTGCCCGCTAATAAAGAAACTCAAATCGCGATTCTGCTCCTCCAGATCCTCCTTTTGCGCCTGAATCTGCTTGACCTTGATCTCCGCATCCTCGGCCTTCTTTTCCAAGTGCTTGATTCGCGCCATCAGACTCTCGTTGATGGTCTGTTCTTCTTTGTACTGCTTCATTAATTTCCTGGCGAGATCGCTGGACGCGGTGGATTTTTGCTTGTGGCGGTCAAGTTCCTTTTCGAGGGTGGAAATGGTGCGTGTCGCATCGTCATGCTGGGTCCTCAAGTGGTCGAATTTTTGGGACAGAGAAGCGACGGAGCGCGACGCTTCGTCAGCGGAAGACGCGGCTTTGGCGGCTTTGTCCACGGCGCGCTCGAGTTGTTCTTCAAAGTACGCGCGCTGGGATTCGAGCTGCGAGGTAAGCAGGTACGCATACTCCATGCCCATGTTATCCAGCTTCTCGCGGGGGACCGTATCATTAGCGTAGCCCGTCATGCCGCCTGCGTGCGTGGAGGCGGGCATGTCGACAAGCTTGCCGTCGGTTTTGTTCTGGATCAGGCGGTGCACGTAGCCGTCGCCGGCATAGTCCCAGACGTGCTGGGTGACGACGTCCATGGCGTAGGTGTGCGAGGTGGCTTCGTAGTGTGCAAAGGCGTGGGCCGAATCGTAGCGGCCGCAGCCTATGTTGCCGCAGATGAGGCAGATCCAGAGGTTTTCTGTTGAGCCGCATACGCTGCATTCGTTGTCGGGGGCTTCGCCGTCGGCGCCGCGGTTGGAGGTGAAAGGCATCGTTCTGGGTGTAGCGACATACGGGGCAGCCAGAGCCGCGCCACTTCTCCAGACAGGCGCAGTGGAAGACGTGTTGGCAGAGAATGGTGAGCAGACCTGTAGTCTCGTCCATGCGTTCGAGGCAAACGGGACACGTGGGGAGCTCGACGAGAGCGGGTGTGGGAGGTGCATGTGGCTTTGCTGTGAGGGAAGACGCCATGGAGGGTCCGTCGACAGGTGAGGAGACACCAGTCGCTGGTGGTATTGGAGCAGTCGACTGCTTAGGAGGGAGCTGGGGGCAAACGGGATCGTTGGTCAAGTCGGGGTACGAAGTAGGATCGCGGTTCGAGTCGCCGTTCTGGAAGTTGATGGATTTGACGAAGACGACATGGCAGTACTCGGGCTGTCGTTGTTAGCGAAAGCAAATGTCTAATAGAGAACCTATGTCTCACCTCCATGCTATTGAATGCCTTGCCATTCCACTCCTTCCTCCACTCCCTCGCCTGTCTCGCACTCCGGAACTTCATGAGCACCATGTATTTGTTTGCCCTGCTCGTCTTGATGAGGCGGAAGTGCGACACGTCTTCCCGCGTTCGCTCTCCCACAAAGCCCAAGAAGTCGGATGGCGTCATGTAGGATGGCACCGCCTCAAGATGCAAAGTGTAGTGCAGTCCTCCTCGTTGAAGTCCGTGGTAGCCCCCTCAACGTCCTCGTACAGGCCCGGCGTCTCTTGCCCATCGCGGTAGAGGTGCACCACACCCCAGCCGACCTCTGTATCCCTTAAATCAGAGGGAATAAATTTGCCCTTTGTCGCCAGACCACCCGAGTTCTGTGCTTGCGCGGCGTGTTTGAGCGACTTTGAGTGGACCCGAGTGAGCTCGTCGCCATTGCTCGCGCTCATATCGATGCTGAGAATGGATATGGCGTCGAACCGCCAATCTCTGTGGGCGAAGCTTTGTGTCCGCCTATGTCCGGGCCTTTTCGGCGGCTTGACTACAGGTACGGGGCTATCGTGGTGGTCGGATATGGACGGTCGCGTGAGGTGACTGAACCGGCGGGTCAGTGGCAGCCGTTCGCGGGGAGCAGGCAGCTGAGCAGCGTCCCTGCTCGATGACACCAGCTTATGGGAGCTATCGTCGACCTGTGGAGCCGGTAAGATTGACCCCCAGGAAGCCTTTCGATGTGCCGGGAGCTCAGAGGTAAAGATGTCTGTCTGCGGCGGCGGGGTGTACGCTGTGTTCGAAGACGAGCGAGAGGGATACAGCTCAAACGTGAGATGAAAGAAATACTCCGGCATTAGGGTTAGTCGAGTTTGGTGCACATGTCCAACGAATGCAAGGACGGAGAGTAGACTGTCGCTGCGAAGTGTGATAGCTTGATGTTTGCGAGCCAGAGCTGCGATCGCGTCTGCGGGGCCGGCGGGGCACCCCCGAGCTGCCGCCACTCCTCGCCTTCGTGTCAGCCACATTACGAGCACGAGGAGCAAAGAAAGGGCATCAGAATGATGTGTATGTATTCTCTCTATTCGTAATGCATGGCACGAACCCCCGGGGTCTCTATGCCTGAGTGTCCGCATAGTCGATGCTGGAAAACGCCGAAGCTATGCACCCTATCCTAACATAAACGCCTGTTCGCAGAAGTGGATATCCGGAAATTACAAGCCCGCAAACTGGGCTGATACAAAGAACACCTATCATGCCATCTCAGGAAACAATAAACTCGTCATGACATCGTGCCCGAAAAGAGCCGACTAAGGGGTATAGCTTTTGAACATGTTCGCAGTATGTGCAAGAAGGAAGGTGGTCAAACAAGCAGAGCTCACGCCTGGTCTGCGTCGGTCGGTTCTACGTCTGTAACATCCTCTATTTCGTGGCCACGGTGGTTGACCACGATGCGGCGACCTCGTTGCTCTAACGGAACGCCGTCACGGGAAGCGCCAAAATCAAGAACCTGGTGTCGTTAGTCGGACTCATATTTGAGATGGTACTATAGCTTACCTCGATATACGTCATGCTGTTTCGCTGTACAGCAGCGACGCATCGGCGCTCGTTGAACTTGACTTGCCACACTCCGCTGAGATCCGTCAATAGGTCTTTGACGAACTCGCCTGTGTTAACATTCCACATCTTCAGTGTACGGTCGGAGCCCGAGATGACCTTCTGGCCGTCGTGCTGGAAGCAAGTAATGGCGCCAGTGTGGGCACAAAGTCTACTCTTGCATTGGCCATTCTCTGGGTCCCAGATGCGTAGTGTGGAGTCTGCAGCGGCAGAGACTAGCCGCCCATGGCTTAGATCCAACAGGCCAACGAGAGAAGTGTGACCTTCAAGTGTGAATAGGCAGGCGCCTGTCTCCAAGGACCACACCTTGACCATGTTGTCCATAGACCCACTGATGCAACGATTACGGGCATGGTCCAGAACAACGCTGTAGACCTTCTGCGAGTGACCTTGAAGGCGATGTAGGACCTCCCCGGTTGAGATCTTCCATACTCGGACCGTGCAGTCGTAGCTGCCGCTGACAAGAGTGTCACCGTGGGCGGCAATGGCGCGGACGGAGTGGTGATGACCTGTGAGGGCTCGCACGAAGTAGGGGTTGTCGCTATCGTTCGAGGAAGCTACCGTTTGCATAACGCTGCGATCACCGGGCTTGGGCATTTTCCATACACGGAGGGTTGAATCTCGAGAACCAGTGATGATTAGCTCTTCCTTGGGCATCAGAATTGGCTGACCATCTATCGTCTCTCCGATCTGTGTTGGCTTGAGAATGACAAGACATCGAACGGTAGATGTGTGACCTTGGAAAACCTGTGTGCACTTGCCCTTCTCAATATCCCAGACTCGCACTGAGCGATCCGTTGAGCCCGACACCAAGGTATTGCCCTCATACTGCAAGGCCCAGACACCGCCCTCGTGGCCCTCGAGACGTTGACGTATAGCTCCGGTCTTGGTGTCGTAGACGTTGATATTAGTGTCGTCGCTTCCAGTCAAAATCTTGTCCGTGTCAAACTGTAAGCAAGTGACGACGTGTCGCTGGTGCGCACGGAATGCGATATGTTTTGGCTTCGTATCCTCTTCCATCCAGCTCTTTCGAATGAGGTGGTGTCGCTGGTATAAAGATTTGAAGAGATGCATGTTGCGCAAGCTGGGCAAGCCAACCCTTGGATCCGGGACGGCGGCTCGAGCTCGCTGGGCGTAGGCGTTGGGCCCGTTTTGTTTGTCTCCAGGCTGCGAATAGAGAGCAACTTGTGTCTTGGCAGAGGATAATCCCTTCTTGCGTAGCTTCTTGGAGATACCATGCTTGCTGCTTGCTTTCCTCTTTTGTCGGGTCGAGGAAGATCGCGTTATTGCCCCTTCGTGGTCATGAGCACTCCCTGAATGACTGACAGCAGAGAAGCCAACGTGTGCTTCGCTATCTGACCTTGAACCAATAGAGGTAGCTCGCAGATCACGCTCGTAGCTGTCTGGCAAATGGGGATATTGCCAGCCCCAGCCTTCCTGAACAGCACGCTCGAGCTCGCCATACGGCAGCTTGTAGCCATCCTTCTCGAAGAGATCTCTCCAAGCACCCTCGTGTGTATCGACAAGTCTGCGCCAGTATGTGGATACCTGGGCCGCACTGCACATGCTCTTGACATCCAGGTATGCGATGATCTCAAGACCCAGCTCCGCAGGTAGTGAAGCAATGAAGTCGCGCTTCAGGGCTGGGTTGACGACGTCGGCGACGAAGTGCAGGGTGGGCTTTGGGCAGCGCCTAAGCAGCTGATACATGACATACGACTTCATTTGCTCAGGTAGGGCGTCGAACGAATTCAGCATGCTAGGGATGCCCATGACAGTCGGCGTCAAGAGCTGTGGGTTGGGGCTGGCCACCTCGCCCACATCTGGTAGTTCGAGGTGATGTGATCCAGAAGGGAAGAGCGGGAAGTCCGCCAGTTCGCTTTGTGAGAGGTCCAGCCCTGAAACATCGTTGGGATCAAAGTCACCATCTGCACCCAAGAACGAGGCTCCACTCGTGCTTTGTTGAGCATTGGCGGCGGCAGTAATGGGAGACAAACTAGGGCTCGGAAGACTGGCGTCTTGTGCGGAACCAATATCAAGAGGTGTAAGTCGGGCTGACGAGAATGATTCATCGTCAGCGAAGGACACAGCTGGCTCCCTGTCAGACTCAGCGATAGGTGGTGTAGCAGCGACCCCAGGACCATGAAGCATGCTCGTGGGGAAAGATGGATCCGGCGACTGCCCACGGGGTGCAGATGAGCCAGACCTGACAGTCGAAGGGCCTGCAGCCGACTCCTGGAGTTGCCACCGTGGTGGTAATTGTGCCTGACTGGCTTGCTGGGAAGTGGACCTGTGGCCAATTCTCAAAGAAGGCCCTACTCTAGCTTTTGATGCCGCGGCTTTGCCTGCGAGTCCAAGATCGGTGTCAGGCGTCGCTGGGACTGGCTCGTCTAGGTCCTCTGGTGTGTAGTCACGCATCGTATCTTCACTCTTATCCTCGTGGACTGCTATGCGCGGCTTCTTGCTCCGTCGATGTAGGCTAGCCAGTTCAGCTGCTTCCTTTATTGATGGCACAGGTGGGGAATCCTCGGAAGATTCCCGCTTTCGACGTCCTGAAACTGCACGCAGATGCGGGTTGTGGGCGAAGGCTGGGCGGATAGCGCGATTCGGTGTTGCGAACACGGGGGGTCCTTTGAATGATTCCACCTTCTTCAGTGTGCCGTTGGCAGATCGGAGGGAGTTCTGGAGTTTGTTGTGCTGCGGAGTAGATAGTCAGTTACAGTAGTTCACAGGTCAGTCATCCCAACGTGGCTGGCACGCATATCCCTGGATTTGGCGAAAGCTTACCTCCTGCACTTTGTTTGACGCAGCGTCAGCCTCTTCGAAGCACGCGAGCTCTCCTCCCGCCTCAAAGTAGATCTTCCGTATCGACTCAGGTGCTTGTACGTGGGCGAGTGGGTATTCCTTGGGATCGCGTCCGCCAAGGCTTCCCGGGGCGTTCACGCACAAGGGCGGGAAAGTGGTTGTGGTTGTATATGTCGTGGTGACGACTGTCGTTTTGGTAGCGGGCGCAAAAGAGAACTGGCCCATGGTCGTATACGGATCGACCGCGTCATTATGCACCGATGTCGAACGCCCGTCAGGGCTGGGGCCTGAGGCAGCCGAGGCCATATCGTGAGGCGACTGACGAGGTAGATGAAGGGGCCGAGTCCTCTACAAACTCTTGCGGCTTGGAGATACCTATGCGCTATGTAGGCTGTCTGTCGTGTCCAAGCAGCAGAGCGGACCGGTTGCCGGGCGTGAATGTCGTGATGGGGTCGGGACCTCGAGAGGGAGGTGTGCTCGGTGAAGCGGCGGCACGCAGGGTCAAACGATCGCGTCTAGGCCGTGTGCATGGTTATGATCCCGTGACCGTGATGTGCAAGGACTCTCCGGGGTCGTGAGCGTGGCTGGTATCGTCGTGTACGTCCCTCGGTCTATCGCCGCTGACGACGGTGGAGGAAAGGAGATCCGTGGAGATGTCTGCCAGAGCGGTGAAACACAGGGACCAGGCCGTTGCACAACTCGAGGGCGCCGGGGCTCGCGAATAAAGGAAGGAACAGAGAGGGCGGCCGTAATATCGCGGGAGTGGTGTTGGAGGTGCTGAGTGCTGGCAGCGGGGACAAGAGTGGATTGAGGGCCAAGCATAGGCGAAAGGTAAGCGCGACCGAAGCCCTTGCTGCCTCGCCCCATGTTCCCTCCCAACCTTCTCATTTCATATTGCGCGACATACTGTACACATTGGCACGTTATATTTATTGCCTGTCTTTATTATAAACATTATGGAGCAGGCACCATGTTCAGATGCGTCTATTATGCGCATGCTGAAAATGCAGTCAAGCATCTCCTCTGTTCAAGCTCGAGCTTGAGTTGCATCGCTCGGGTTACCTTACAAAGTATTGCACGGCAGCCAGCCGTCACTCGGCACCACATCCAGCATTGATCCGCACGTCAACTCGATTCGATCCTGCGACGCCGTGAGGATTCTTCGCGAGCCGGCCGACAACATTGCCGCCGCCACCATCTTCTTTGTCTTAGCGTGGCTTATAAAGATTCTAGTCGGCGTGTTCTCTGAGTTGCGCTTCACGGACGGTAGTCGAGAACGCGGCATGCAGGACTTGTCAGCTGTTCGCTGACCGCAGATGTTGTTCTCCCAAGCACCAGATACCGCCACTCAACAAGACTTTTACCCATGCAGTAGTCTGTATGGAGCCCTCGTGATTGAGGACAGGTCTGGGTTTTCCCCTCAAATTTTGTGCATATCTGTAGCCAGGCAGTCCGATCGAGGATGAGAAGTATGGTAGGCTTTTCAGCCTTGTACAACACATGTTCATCTTGCGAGCTTGCGAAAGATGCATCAGTTGCTATGTGACATAGTGGCATTGTTCTCAAATAACCATTGTGCATTGCAGATGCTGTTTGACACGACAGGCTGTGCAAGCGACTCACCGTACTCACATTGGACACAAATTACAGCAGGATGAAGTTTCATAGAGCAAGGAGTCAGAGAGTCGTGTACTTCGACGAAGGTAGGTGACTTTCATCTTCCATCTGACTGTCATTTGGGCAGTGCGCTTCTGTAGCTTTCACACTCGCACACACTTCAACAGCCTTCTTCTCAACATCATGTAGTGTACAGCTCCAATAAGTAAAGCACTTCGATATGCATTGTAGGTGAGATTTGCAGCGGTAATTTCCACTCATCTGACCTGAGCCACGACGGACCCGGGGTACCTGCACCATCACCACCTTTTGCCATAACTGCCGCACTGCAGACCTCGCGCGGATCTCAGCCTCGTCTATCGGCACAATGCTTGAACGCTTCACTACTCATTCTTGTTACCGCGCGTCTGCTTCACATGTTGAGGTCGCGATGTGGTTGGCTCGCACCTGCCTTCCGATCTGAAGCCGACGTCACGATGGTCTGACCACAAACACTGAAGGAAGGCGCGTCCAGCTACGAAAAGAATTTCGTCTTCTCAAACACACTCGTTTCTACCTCACTTTCCAGGAGGACAGTCCCTTCTCCTACAACAATTGGCGCGCTTGCAAGTCACGAATTACAACTGCACATTCAGCATGCCACCCAAGTCGAAGCTGCCGAAGCAGGCAGCCAGGGATTCGAAACGCCGAACCAGGCTATCACAGGCTTCTACTGAGGCTGCACCAGTGAAGGATGCCACTGTGCGAGATACTTCGGCACAGGCCGCCACCGTTCAGACCGCTGCGGCAGCAGGATCTACTACAACGATGCTACAAGTGCTGCAGACCCAAGGACCCGAAACGACTGCTACTGCGCAAACTGTCACGGTGTCAACTAGCACTATGATTGTACAAACACTTACCCAAGCTTGTGCGAGTTCTCTAGCTAAGCTGCGTCACATGTTTGAAGACGACAACTACGAGGCGGCATATGTCGAGTTCGCAAAACCTTCGGACAAACAGAGTCTCGCCGATTCAGATGCCTCTCAAACGCAGCTGAAGAAGTTGCAGTACGAGACTCTTAAGAGGGGTGTGACAGAACGGGCCGATCGCTTATTAGACCTGTTGGTACGTCGTTCTCGGTTTTGAGTTGTGGATGCACGCTAACAAGCAAGTAGGAGGTGGGAGTCGCAGATGCAATTAAGCGAGGTTACCTGAAGACATTACGGTTCGCCATTGTAGAGCATTCGGCAGATCCGAGCGAGCGAGTAGAGGAGTGGGCTTTAAGCTTCCAGTACAGCAAGACCGACTCCGGCAACGGCCCGTTTGTCTCTGATATGAGCCTGCAAGAGAACATACATGGCAAGAGCATATCGATCAACCAGGCGAAGCGGAACTTGGGCCGCTTCATTTCAGATCTAGCACACGTCTGTACCGCATGTCTACCAGAACTTCCGCCTCTTGTCAAAATGTTTGTTGAGCTCGACTTCAACGAGACTAAACCTCCAGAGTACTGTCCTCCAGGATTCAGCAATTACGAGGCTGGCGCCACTCGTTTTGCGGATTCAGAGGAGTGGGAATGCCGGACAACGGCAGTAACCCGAATGCACGCTGGACATCACCATGTCGAGCTCGGACTGACCTACTTAGCTCCGAAAACTGAGGATGAACTTGATGCTGTACCCATGGGGATGCCATACACTAAGCATAGGCCTTCTACAGAAGCCTCGGAAGCCGCACACGCGAAGACAGCAGCGCTCTCGTCCTCAGGAACTTCATCTGCTCAACGGGTAGCAGCAGCGTTGCCAACTAATGTTCAGCCACCAGATACGGACAAGCAGGTGCCCAAACGAAGCGTTCCGGTCCGTAATGAGAAGCCTCAAAGTCAGCAGTTTCCCATCCAGAAAAGTTCAAGCAAGACTTTCGTCCCGGGGACTTCTTTTCCAGACGACAGTGTCAAGACGCTCGCCATACCCTCGTCATCCGACATGGAGATGAAGAAGAAGGTCACTAGCATGGTCAGTTTGTCGTTGTTTCGAACCGCATCATGCTTACCAGTTCATAGCTTCCCCCTACATTGAGAACCACGTATCTTCAAGAGACTCAGCCACGTGCAAGTGACGTCGTTGAGCCCGTCGTGGAGCCTCTGGTCTTTCGCCAATCGAAGAGGGATCAACTAGATATCGACCACATCGACAGACCGCATCACAATGATCACCAGAAAGTGGTAAAGCATGCTTCTTCAAGTGCATCGATGCTGCACATTCAATGTGCATGTGGATGTGCTACAACGGAAGACGACCTAGTAGGTATTCATTTGCGCCAAAAACTTAAAACCACTAACGCGTGTAGATTTGCTGCGAGTACTGCCGTACATATCAACACGTGCATTGCTGCGGGTATCATGGAGGAGACGACCACCGGATCCCTCACACGCACATCTGCTATTCCTGTCTCCTCGGAGGCGAATCGCCCCAAAATCTGAGATCCATGAGAGATCGAGCCATTCGTCGCCGCGTTGTGCATCTGCTTTCTCAGCATGGCTATGATGGTAAGGCACAGCTAGGCAAAGCCATAGGTAGGTTTCTTCCGCTAGCTCCACTTCGAACAGGACTGACGTTGACAGGTTGCACGGAACATGTTACTGCTAAAATAATCAAGCACCTCAAAGATAATGGCGTTATTGAGAATGTAGGGCGCAACAACACAGCAATTCGTCTAGAGGCCACTGTGAAAGCAAAGACGACAATCAACGAAATCTATTTCGACCCAACGCTTGGAATCACAGCTCATGTATGCTCACTCGTTCGATATGATTCGAGTATCACTAACGAATGCTTCACCATCTAGCTCGAAGGCTTGGACCCTATGTTCGCGGACATACCCACTCCAGGCACGCCTGTTCCGAAGACTCGCAAGCGACCTCACGAAGACTGCAACCACACTGACGGTCCTCAGAAGAAGACTTACAATGGAAGCGTGGTGTCTCACGCTATTCTAGGTGGTGACTTTGCTACGCCGAAGGCCAAGCGCTAAGACATTTCGTGGCCTTTGAAGATTGCGTGAAGACATGGCACCAATACACCACCATGTTCAACAATAGTTGATGACGGCATACGTTCTCTGACTGTCTCGTGTAGTGATGCTGAGCTCAAAAATTAAGGTTAACCATCACGCAAATACAATTTATTGAAAATGGAAGTTTCTCTCCTTCTGCATGCCACTGCGTTCGAACACGTAGACGCAGAGCAAAGCACTACGGTACTGCGTCATGTCTGCTTTCATGTCGTGTGACAGAAGATCGCTGCAGGTGCTGAAGTGTAAGTTTGATGAGGCTTCTAAGAAAAGCATTTGACAATGTCCACAATGCTCGCAAGGAGACTAGACAGCTACACAAGCGTCGTAGGGAGACGGCAACGCTGTGAAATTATGCAAAAGCATACGGTTGTCCAAGATTGCAGTCGATAGGAGCACGCACCAAGATCAACTCCACGATCTTGAGAATCAGCGGGCGGTAAGGGGTCCCACAGTAACGATTTACAGCGCCCAGTCCAAGACCTAGGCACTGACGATGCTGATCGCGCCATACATGCTTTGCTATGCCGCACACCTGAAACACAAAGATCACGCGGACTGGTTTGCTGCTCTGCGCTGTGGCTTGGACTCAGTTGCTGTGTTTATGAACACGAAGCGTGCTCCCAACGGAACGGCGGTGACGGCGTGCTGCCTGTGTGACGTCGCTTCTGTGTTGGTGTCGGGAGAAATTAGGATGGGAACACAGTCATGCACTGCAGTTTCCAGTGCAGCAACGGACGGACGTGATGAAGTCGTCTCACAGAGATCCACAAAGTCACCTAAGCGAACTCTTGCATGTCCCTATTCCTGCGCCATCCTCCCAGCCTGATGTTTGCGGCTGCATTTGCCTTAGGTGGGTGGTCCGGCAGACAAGCATGACACGCTTGGATGATTTCAGGGGGGGCCATACATCGACGCCGGCTCGCAGATCTTGGCCTGAACCGAGCTTTCATATGGCCCAGGTTGGCGATAACCACGGCGATTGACGAGTCGGATGAAAGCACATGAGCGGAAGGCGAGCAGGAACCTGGGGACTACACTTGCTGGCTATCATACGACGTCGTCGCTATGTCTCCAGGGCTCCACTCCTTTTCGCAGACCTGGCATTCATT
Source organism: Parastagonospora nodorum SN15 (assembly GCF_000146915.1). NCBI lineage: Eukaryota > Fungi > Ascomycota > Dothideomycetes > Pleosporales > Phaeosphaeriaceae > Parastagonospora > Parastagonospora nodorum. The sequence continues at coordinate 334,277 of NW_001884557.1, forward strand.
ATTACAGTGTACAAGTTGCGCAGCTTGCTGCATGCACTTCGTCCTTAGCGCCTTGCCGAACCTCGCTGCAGGAACGGGAAGCCGGCGCGAGCAATACTAATAGCTTGGAGACCGGGCCCTCAGCCGAACCTGGAGCACCTGGACTTTGTGGTTCCTCTCCAGCACGAGTGATCTCAACACATCGTCTACGACAGCTCTCTTCCCGAAACCTCGCTCGCACATGTACCGCCAGCACCAGCACTGCGGCAGCACGGATAGCGCTCTCTCGACGCACTCACGGCTCAATGCGGGCAAAAGAGAAAGCTTGAAAGCCTACCGGTATCGCGCAACCCGTACGTTGCTTTTGATTCTAGACCGAGTCGCGGACGCCAACCGGCAGCAAGCCACCAATTGTCTCTAACCACGCCCGTCTTTCTTCATTGATCATGGTCCGGAACCATGGGAAGTTCTCCTTTCCTATGCCGGGGCGCAAACAAAAGAAGCCTACCAGAGACGACGCCGCCAGCTCGACGCCCTCGATACCCTCTGCGCCCGAATGGCCTTCACGCCTTGACGACTCGTCCAGTAAGGCACACCGAGTGCTGGGAACTTCCGAACCAATGTTCCGCTCGAAGTCGAAGCAATCGGTCCCGGCGAGCCCCGGATACATGTCCATTACAGTATCCGAGGCAAGCTATGGGTCGCGCCACGACGATAAACGATCCGCTGCAGAATACGACACGCACCTTACGAGACCCGACATCTCCAGACGCCCATCATCGAACGTGATGGGGCACGCATACAGTGGGGAAGGCAGGCGCGGATCTGATTACAGTGTCGCTAGCCGTCGACTGCACCCGCAGACCTCAAACTCGACTATGCGCTCGCACTACGATGCAAAGAGCTCGCCGTTATCCATCTCGCAGCAGACATCCGATTCCGCCGTGCGCGACATGGCATTGAGGAGAGGAAAGCCTCAAGTCGTCGTCCCAGATTACAACAGCAATGGCTACATTGTTAGTCCCGTGTCACCAGTCATTCAAGAAGAGGCGAGAAGAAAGGACATGCGCAAAAGCAAACCTGCACGTTTGGATCTCTCAAAGCTCTTTCCAAAGCCGAGAGGCGGCGAGGGGTCAAACCACTCTCGAGCGCTGCTCTCCCCCGCGAAGATGGTCAACTCACCGGCAGCCCTGTCAATAACCTCCGAGTATCAGTTTCCAAGACCTATGACCAGAGATCCAACGCCAAACCCGCAGAGTCAAGTCAAACCGAAGAAGTTGCAGAGGAAACAGCAGTCAGCTCCAGAAACTCCTACCTCGCCTGTGCGAATGCATAAGCGCGATGAATATGACAACGCTAAGATTAACGTACGCAGACCTCCCAAGGGCGTACAACATTGGTTTGATGCGCTCGACGAGGATAGCGATGAAGCAACAGAAGGCACTGAGCAAAGTCATGCTGTGGGAGCTGGTCGTCCATATGACCATGCTGTGCATCCCTATAAGGCATCCCTCGATCAAGTCGTCTCAAGAGGTTCGACGCAGCAAGCATCACGTTCACACTACCTGGCACCAGCAGGCAGCCGTGACACTTTTTCGCATGAAGATTTGGTTGATGTCACGCGCCTCACTTCACCAAGCCAGTATTCCTTACAGTCCACGAAGACAAAAGAGTCTGCCCTGTCGAAGCCCAACCTCCAAGACTCCAGTGTCCTATCTTTCTCATCATCGGAAGATGAGGGCGACAACGCTCGCGCTACGCAACGCACGGTACCAGTCCGCAAGAGCCTAGACATGAACGATGATTCAGGAGAAATTGTTATTGGGCAAGCTCAAGCTTACGAAGTACGATCACAGCGAAGGCCTTCCGCCCCGTGGAGCATGCGATCATCAACTAGTGCAGCCACGATCGAAGTTATGTACACACCTGAGCCACCGTTCACGCCACTGCAATACCCAAGGACAAGCAGTTATAGCGGAAGCAAACGATCCAGCCACACGAGGCAGCCGTCTGTCATTCACGAAGATGACGACTATCGCCCGTGGACAGCTGTGAACATGTCCCGTTCGCCTCCGGCCCGCAGTGTCCGCAGCACACGTACGTCGACAAGCGAGCCCAGGGCCGGATCGGATACTACACATAAGTTCATGGCGGTGACAGCTGAAGAGGAAGCCTTGTTGGAGCTGATGCGTAAGAAGCGCGCAGCAATGGGATTGACGCCTGTTCCACCAGCAAACCAAGGTGTACAAGAAACGGACAGGCGACAGTTGTCCCCAGCTGGAGACTCGCGAGGACATCCTCGCACATCGGGATTCCTAGCCGAGGCCAGTCCCGTCCGTGTGGTAGAGCACAAGGCTACGAGGAAATCATCGGTACCAGCACCGTCGCCACTGCAGGCTCCACCTCGAGGCAGACCTCTAAAAGCTCATTACGATGCTAGCATCGGTCAAAGTCAGTTGCGCGACAGTTCAGTGGCAAGCGATGCCTGGTCAGAACAACTTAGGTCGCCCGCAAGTCGGGAGACTCTGTCTCATCATTTGCTCACTCCAGCTGTATTCTCGCCATTAGACCCATTCCCGCAGTATTCGCCGATTCTTACTGCAAGCATAATCTCGCCGGCCACAACCGAACATGCTTCGCCTCTTCCTTCGCCCATAACCCCTGGACTTCGTGCTTACGAGGAGGAACTCAATGTCAAGGTTGCTAACAGCGACACGAGCAACGACATTGATGAGAGTTCATCTGGGCCTCGACGTTCTACAGGACCGCGCAAAGTCTCGAAGCTCATCCCACGAAGGGTCGGCACATCGTCGTCGCAGAACAGCTTCTAGTGGCGCCGATGTTTCCTTCCCGGTACCGCCAACCCACGGGCTTACTGACCTCGCTCCCGTCTCGGAAGGCTCATCTCGAGCAACAAGCATCATCGAACCTACATTCCCAAGACTCCAATCGAAAAGCTCAAAGCGCTCAAGCGGCCTCACGTTGCTGACGAGCGGTAACTCAAGGAACCGACAAAGCAGCATCAACTCAAGCCACTCGCAAGCATCGTGTTACTCGCAAACCTCAAGTTATATTACCGGCGCCGAGCAAAAGTCTCATCCTCACCGACAAATCACCCGCCAGAGCAGCGCAAGCAGCATGAGCGTTACTAGCACCGTCAAGAGCAAAAGAAGCAGCGTCAGCGACGACGTCCTGGCCGCTTGGAACTCGCTCGGCGGCACATATTAACGTCCGCCTCTCACACACCTCGACTTCTCCTTTTGTCTACGAAACATGTCATCTACGCATCTCCTACCTCCGCATCTCTTCTCGGCGGTCTGATACCCAGGATAACTACCGCTTTCCTTTCTTCTACTCGCACCATGTTGTACAACACCTCTGGCGCATCGATATCAGTCTTATAATCACTTTGTAACAAAAGTTTCACGTGCGCACGAATTAATCTTCGGTTTGTTTCCTTTGTCAGATCGCAAGTCTCGGTTTTGCTTTTTTCAGTATGATTTATACCTAGGTATCGGACATTTAAGGTTCTCTTTTATTCACAGTGGGATAGGGCGGGATGGGATTGAGGTGACGACACCTCAGGGAATTTAGGATGGGGTATCTTTTGGGTTGAATTAATTATTCTGGGATTGGGTAGGGCGGCGAAATGGGAAATGCCGAAGTGGTCAATTTCTTTTGGGCCACAATGGCAAAGTGTTGGGGCTTGTATGAATACACACCATTCAAACACTTTTTACACCTTATTGATCGCTTTTCCATGATCGTTGCAGACTTTTTCCACTCTTGATGCTGTCCTCCATCTTCCCCGTTTTCCCTTATCCGCGCAGGCCTCATGCAAGGGAGTTGCAGTCCCAGTACCGCGTTCCTTTCAATGTTACTCAGCAGCGCGTGGCGTGCTGGGATCGGGACGTGTCATCTGGGGATGCATGTCAAAGGCAGGGTAAAGGGGTGCATGGCATTTATGTTGTACAGATATGGAGCGGGTGGGTCGTGGTGGGCGCTTGGGATGGGGCGTTTATCCGCCAATGGGTTGGAAGTCGAGGGTCTGGATGGAGATAACCGCTGGTAATGGTACGGAATTTGGGGATTTAGGGGCGTGTGTTTGTGGCGCAAGGGACGGTGGAGTATTGAGGCTTTGCAAAATGGTTTCTTGGTCGTGTGAGTGTGGTTTGGTCATTGTGGTTGTTGAGGTGTCGGGGGTTTTCACGACGATTCATTAGGAGTACATCGAGTTTTGAAAAGATGGTACCGATTTGGGTATGTCTATTAATTGCATGTATTTAGAGCAATACCGACTGGCATTGTCTGGGATAAGCTGCGTTATATGAGACGGATCGTGTCTACACAAGGTATCGCGGTCAAACAATATTGACCTCGAGATCAAGGGTATCATCTTCAGTTCTCCTCGCCCTCTTTCTCTTGTTGCAGCCGCGACTGTTCACTGCGCCATCGAGCTTCGTAAGCGGCTAAGACTTGTTAGTGCATTGTAATCGCAATTGGGAGAAAGTGTACTCACCTTGCCACAAGGCAAATTTCGAAGGCACATGGTCCTCCAGCTCGTCATACTTGAAGTCGTCCGAGTCGTCGAAAGCCAGAACTGAGCACGCGGCGCCGAAAATTATGTATCTCACTTCTTCGTGCCATCGATTTCGTCTATTCGTTGCACAGGACTGTGAGCAAGAGCAAGGCGGTGGCCTATCGTAGTGCAGTCAGTACTGGTAAGCTATTAGGAAAGAATCAGGATACTTACAGTAAGTCGGCTGGAGCCTGCAAAAGAGCCTGCATAGCAGCTTCCTGGTTATGACCGTGGCTCAACCTTCTACGCTCGCTGTCGAAGATATTTTCCCACTTTTTCTTTGATGCAGTCTTGACGTAACCTACAAGCTTGACTGTGGGGATCCATGCGACAAAGGGGAAAGCAAAAGTGCAGACCATGTCTACGGCGTTGACTTGACAGCAGTCTAGAGCGCCATTATCTTCCCAACCTCTGGACCAAGGATTACCGTCACTGCCGTCATGCGGGCTGCGGAAGCGCATCTCTAAGTGTCGAAGATTAGGAAGACCGGTTTTCGAGATATATAGACCCGATGATGAGCTTTCATCAATAGAGATCCTGGGGTTGACTGTAACGCCGAAGAAGCGGAACCATGACTTGAGCTTGAAGTTCAATTGGATCTTGCCGAGACAATTGAACTGTGTCATTGAATCAACACTCAAATCAACAATCGTAAGGAAGATCTGCTCGTTGTTGAAACACTTCAGTGAGCTGTTCCAAGCAGCCGGCAGTGCCTCTTCGTATATCTGCCAGCAAGTCTGCAGCAATGCCAGGTTGGGAGAAACATCTTCTCGCACCTCAGGTACGGAGTCTTCGGGATACACATCTGAGGATATCAGCTTGCGAGAGTACCCAGCGCCGAGCACCATGGATACGATCTCTCCATTGTCCGGTTCGTAGAGGGGCATTGGGTGTACTTCCTTCCCAAGTGCGTACCCATATACCATATTGCGAATTTCTGAAGGCAAGTCCAAGAGTCGGAATCGCTTGCCGTTTAGCTTCCACCACTTCCGCTGTGCACCGAAGCCGATTTTGCCTACGAGATCTTCCTGGGCGTGGCGCTTTGATATCAGCCATTTCCTCATCTCTAGCCAGTCTTTACCGATCTTGATATATACCGCGTCTTTATGCAATCTGCCAGTGAGGGTGTGCACACAGACTTGAGCAGTGATGGGAAACTCCTCCCTATACGGGATATCATCCATCAGAAAAGTGTACAGCTTGGCATCGTAGTACGGGTAGTAAGGGTTTATCGGCCAGAACGGGGCCGTCTCGTTCGAATTGTGAACACGGATATTGGCAGACGCGAATCCAATGTCCTGATGGCCCAGCTCTCGAATAATCCGGATGATTTGGCGGATGACTGGGTCGAACTGCGACGGTGGTGGCTGGAATTTGTATTTGCCTCGAGTCTTTAGTTTATCATCAGGTGGTGGTTGGAGCGCGACAGTCATGTAGCGGTTCAGGTACTCTCCCCCTTTATGCCTTGCATCTTGGCGGAGATGTCGGATACGAGTCTCTAGATAAGGCATCGTTTTAGAGGCCGGTCGTTAGAAGAGTTGTATAGGGCTTGCAAAATGTGCAGCAAGGGAGTTGAGGCTACTCGAGGTTGAGTTAACTTTTGTGTTGTGATAATCAGTGAGGTTCCAGGTTCCAGAGGGAATATATAGGCATGAGTCAGTCCCGAATGGGGCCATCAAAAGTGTAGTCTCCACGGTCACCTAGTTACTAGTGTGACATTGATAGCAGGGCGGAAGGCCCGTGAACCTTTTCACCGAACTGTGAAAAGGTTCCAACAGCCTATATGAGAACGATACTGCGGGTTGTCCTCCCAGTTCTTAAACAATTCACTACCAAACTTTGTTGATTGTTTTAGATCTGTCAAAACTAGACTAAGTGCGATTGTGTGAAAATGAGACGGCATACGCGGAGTGCCGTCGCTTGATCTGGTTTGCGTCTTGAGCGCCCAACAGAAGAAGCGACATAATTCTCCCAGGCTTCTAGTTCTTAATGCGTGAATGAACATGTAGCTACCAGTGCTTGTATAGAAAATTAGCATCATAAAGAGTCATCCACTTGTCAGAATGGATCAAAGTGGTGTAGTTGCTTTTCTCTTTCTTTAACATTAGTGATTTCCAAGACTATCAATTCGGTGCTACCCCTATCACTTGGAATGTTGGCATCGAAAACTACCTAGGTACGATGTAAAGTATAGACATGCTGGAGTAATGAAAAAGAGTCACGGTTGTATTGATACATACAGAACGTCATTTTTCATCTAGCTCATGTCCTTTCCCTTAATTCCATGAAATAGACTAGAAGGCAACTGCCATGATATAACTTGATCTACTGGTGAGCCGCATCACTAATGTCGTTTAGGCCAGCTTGTCCAATCCACCATGTTGCATCGACCGGTTCAATCATCTTCAAAGTGAAATGCTTCCTCCTTGTCATACCCATTTCTACTCGGGGCATTGCGGATGACCCGTGACTTACGCGTAGCCTGACAAGGCTTGCGACATGAACAAGGAGGAGGGCTTTGGAAGGTTAGCATGGTTTTAAAAGCATGCTGGCGGGCTTGTCAACTTACAGCATAGCGAAGGGCGTAGCGAAGATTTGCAGCTGCTCTTTGCTATGATCGAAAACGTTCGCCTTTGTCGTCTTCGAGAATACCAGGAGGTCATCTCACTTCACCTTCGGGTCCTTCTTGATGACACCCTCAAGTGTCACTTTGCGTATGTCCTCAACAAAAGGCCAGGCAAAGGTCTCGATCCAGTCCACCATGGTGCGCTAGCTGCAGACGTGAGGACCGGTAATAAAGCGACTACCCCAAGGGCTGGCGTTCCATCCGTCGTCCGGGCTACAAAACCAGATCTGAAGATCAACAAGATCTGGCATAGTCGCCAGCAAATAACCTCGAGACTGCGTTGTGTCTATATCTGGGTCTGGGGACTGCTGAACACCGAAGAACTGAAACCAGCCTTCCATTGTGAAGTCAAGAATCACCTTACGGAGCCAGTTCGAGTAAGGGATTTTGCGAATACCCAGAATCGAGGTGAGGTGATAAGGATCAAACAAGTACTTACGCGTGTCTTGCCAGCCTGCTTGTAGCGCCTCATCTTTGTCCTGCTTGCTGACTTGTAGAATCGCTAGGTTCGGTTTGTACGCCGTGTACCCAACAATTGTGTGCTCATCCGATGCAAATGGCATCTTGTGACGATGAAACTCATTCGGCTTCGGAAGTCCCAAGCCCCAGTCCACAGAGGGTGTCTGGCAAACATTGTCGACTTTGCGCACGGGGTACAAGTAAGGACCAAGAGTGCGCTCGAATATCTAAGACGGAGCTCGACGGGAAGATCCATAAGTCTGAACTTCTTGCCGTTGAGCTTGTACCACTTGTATTGTGCTACATAGCCTGCCTTACCAACCACACCCTCGGGATGTCGCTTTGAAAGGAGCTACTGGCGGAACTCCAACGACTTTTCGCCAATCTTAATGTAGAGCGCGTCCTTGTGCAAGTTTCCGATGAGGGTATATACGCAGATCCAGGCGCTGATAGGAAACTCCTCTCTGCAAGGAAAGTCGTCCATGAGGAAGGTATACAACTTTGCGTCGTAAACTGGGCACATCGGATCGATGATGGGCCAGAAGGGTCGTGCATCTGTAGTGGCATGTACACGGATGTGGGCGGCAGCGAAGTGAATATCCTCTCTATTCAGTTGCCGGATGACGATTTTCATCATGTGGATAATTGGGTCATTCTGATGTATCATCGGCCGGAAATTTGCGCCTTTGCCGTTGTCAAGTAAAAGTAGCTTATAGTCTGGTGGAGGATGGATCGCTACAGTGAAAAACCGATTGAGATATTCACCGCCGCCGCGTTTTGCAGCTGAGCGGAGATGCCGGATCGGAGTGTCTAACTGAGGCATCGTGAAAGAGTCAGACGGTAGAGACCGTGTATTTGGACGACAGTGCCTTGCTTGTGGTACGAACCAGAACTAGCCGTGAAATATACATAAGAGAAGCCCACGCTACTTTCTGCCAAGGGTGTAGGCGGAAAGGTCACGTGGAAACGAGGGTGTTATGACGAGGCAAAGATTCAGATTTGTGACGGGAGCTCGGCTACTGTCAGAGCGTGGCTGACGATATATGTTATTCTGCACAGCATAATCAATCATTGAGATTGATCATTGTTACCTTTTTAGCATGGCTGGCGCAGTGGGTGCAGACCTGTGTCCTGACAGCTACGGAGTCTTTCACGACTATTTCGAGAGCTCTGGCACAAAACAAGAGCGACAGATCGTTTGCTCGAGAATCAAGCGCTTTCGGTACACGAGATTGTCCAAGATCGCAAATATTGTTGGAGAATTGCTACCTCGATCGCGTTCTTCCACGATTGCTTACGCTCAAGCGCAAACCAACACCATTCTTCTTCTGGAGCACCCATGTTTGATCATATCTTTCTTCATACAATGCTTAGATTAGAGCTGCGTAATCTAGTCAGAAACGTAACTCTAGATATAAACACAGCATTTCAAGTAACGATCGCGGCAGGCATTGCCCTTTGAGATTCGACTGGTGACATGGAAAAGAGGACCAGAAAAAGGCAAGGGATAATCTACCCGCTCTTCATGTCCACGTCTAGGGAGCGAGCTATCATGCGGCCTTCCGGAAGAGCCGCTTTCCTACCTTCACCACATGCGCCGCCTCAACTACATGTCCTCCATTTCTCTTCACCTCATCGATGAGTAGCGCACTGACCACCATGCCCTGTCCCAACGTCGCCTCGCTCAAAATCGCCAGTGCCGGTAGCAGATTCTCCTCCCAAATCTCCCCATACGGCATGAACATGCCCTGAAACCCCAGGACTGCATCGAGCGGCAGGTGCCAAGTCTCCTCTTCGATGACCTCCAAACAAGCTTCGAAGGACGGCGAAAAGCCGCTGGCAAGTCGATCCTCAATCTCGGTCCGGGATAGGGTAAGGTACACCTTGTCTTTTTCCAGCTTCGCAATGTACTCTCTCTTTTTCTCCGTCTCGAGCGTCATCCAAGCTTTTTCCGCGGCGCCGGGCTGCACAACCAGGACGTCCCTGACTGACTCAGCGAGTGGGCGCTCGAAGTAACATGTCGCAATAAGGAGCGTTCGCCCCGCTTCTACGTCCCTGAAATCATCGACAGGTTCGCGCTTGAGATTGTATGGCCAGGATTTGTCAATGCCGAGGACTTTGCTGATCGTCTTAAGGATCGTGCTGTAGGATTGAGACGGCTTGAGAATGAATTGTTCGACAGTTTTGTCAACGGATGGCGCGTATAGCCTGATGATCCGGATTTGGGTGTTGGGCGCCATGTTGGTAGTAAGTTTAAGGGATCATGGAGTCGGACGGAGGGGTGGGGTTACCCAGAAGTGGAGGAAGCGCCGAGGCTAGTTCCACGGTGAGAGAAAGAGCAATGGATATGCAGGTGGGCTGCCACGATGTGAAAGGGCAAGCTCTTGGCGTGTCATACCGCGTTTGTAGCAAGTTCTCGAACGTGAGATCTGTTAGCTATGATGTTTGTGCGCTAGCTCCATCTCGTAGACCACATGCATCTGGGCACTATGAAGCTGCCACTATTCTCCCGACTACATCTCTCAACGTCTCAAATTAAATCTTATGACCATCTGCACTGTTTCGAAATAATCCGCAACGAGAATAATTGATTCTGCGTATAACATTTCCAAATAAATGATACCTGGGTTGAAATGAGCGGCCGGAGCGTGTCCGTAAAACTGAAGTGTCAAAAAAAAAGCCCCTAGCCATCGATGTCATACTTCATACATGCAGATTTCTGCCGGCATGATCTTTGTATAAACCAGAGCAGGACAATATAAAACAGATCATTCCTCACATCTTCTTCTACATCAACATTCGCCATGTACTGGAATTCAAAAGATTAAAAGGCATCATTGATGTGTAGTGGAGCTCTCGTAACAATACTGGATCGGCACCGCATGTGTGTTTCCGCGTCTTGCAGGAGGTCCGGTTCAAGTGAGCGGGAGAAACATCTTTGCGATTTCATGGTGACAATGATTACCATCATGGAACGTTGAAAGACAGCATGGAAGCGGTAGAAGTCTTGATATTGCCAATACAACTTCAAGCTACCTGCTGACATAAACATATTGACATGACTTTTATGATGAGTGAGACGTCTCCGCATCTCGTATACCTATGATCCACATAATGCACCCAAAAAACCAAAACCTGATCGTCATAGCATATCCTGAGGACCTTCAATACACCATATCCTCCTGTTTTAGATCAAACCAGGCCCGAGTATAGTGTAAGCTAGTCAGTCATCCGCTTCGACTTCCACCTTCACCTTCTTTCCCTTCATCGTACTCTCAACAGCTGCAGCCTCATGCCCAGCTCTCCTCTTCTTCTCCGTCACCCTGACGTCCTTCTCCTCCACGTTCATCGCCTTACGCTTCCTCACAACGCCCATCGCAGCAGTCAAATCTCCCGCCCTCGGTCTCAGCTTCGCCCTGTGAATCGCAGTTGGGTTCTCAAAGTACGGCGAACCCTGGAGAGCCTTATGCACCATACCCAGAGGTATGAGGTCGCCATTGGCGGGTCCTGCGATGTAGCGTCTAGGGGCAACAGGTTCGAAGAGAGTGCGGTTGGTGCCGAGTTTGAATCCAGGATGAGTGAGAGCGGATGCCGAGGTAGTCTCGGCGGTCTCAGTGACGAGTGGTAGACCGTTTGGTGCCGGAAGATTGTCGACATCGTCAGTCTCGATCATGCCCGGGCGTGCAGCCCTGAAGTTAGAGTCCGGGCAGCCACTGAAGACATATATCTTCTTCTTATCCCTCATCGTTCCCGTCGCATACTCCGTACACGAATCATCCAAGTATGCCGGCCGTCCCCTATTCGGTCTCGCCACCTTGATCTTGCCAAGATGGTCGAAGTCAAAGGGCCACATTTTCCGGAGCTCATGCTTGTTGTATTGCTGTGAGATCCAGATGGCGTAGCACGCTCGGTCATCGAGGTAGACGAAATACGGCGGTTCATTCTGGTCGCGTACGATGGGGTTCGGGACGAAGCCACAGAAGAGCTTCCAGGTTGGGTGACCTCTGACTGTGCTCCTGCAGCGTGAGATGAGATGACCGCTCGAGTCGCCGTTGCCGTGGCTTTCCTGCCACAGGATGCGCAGACGCTTGCCGTCGGAAATCATGGTTGGTAGGTGACCTGGAGTCGAGGCTACGATGTCACCAGCTTTGATTGGCATATTGTCTGTGGAGCTGTACTTTGAAGAGTCGGGTGTGTTGGAATGGACTAAATTGAGGAGCAGGTTTTTGTCCGTGGATAGTTAAGATGAAGGAGATCAGTGAGCGGAAAATGGGAATAGTATGAGATAAAAAGAGTGTATAGTAGATCCGATTTCTTCACATGAAAGAAGAACAGTTTGAGGCGGCTTAGCAGGTTTGAGATGGGAGGAGAGAAGGAAGGACTTAGCATGGGTTATCGTGTAGGTAGTCACGGCCATCATGGCCGAGGGGTGCCTTACCTTTACTTGCTATCTTGGAGACCTGAATTGATGAAGCCTTCAAAGTAATATAGCTTCGCTGTACACGCGTGAACTTCAGCAGGCAATGAAGACAACTTTTGCATGAATGCCATTGTCTGCACAGTCGGAACAAGAAACAGTGGCAGGCAGGCAGACATGGGCGCGCTCAACCACTATGACCGGAAAGTACTAGACAAGTATCAAGACTCGATAACTCCCGATTTGAGAATAAACTTTTCGTCGGATAATGCTCCATGGCGTCGCGGGTGACGATGTTCAGTTTCGGCCCGTTCGCCAGCGTTGATGTCAACGATCGGCTCTAGCCAATCATGTCGTGGCCAAAAAGCTCGGGTCATCGATTCTCAGCGAGTGCACCTCGCATCGCGAACATCACGACCGCCACTCTATCAACGACAACGTCCGCGCGCCGGCAGCACGAGCATCAATTGCGCCCGCCAACGTACAAACAGTATACAAGATGCTCGCACGACACGCACCCGCGAGCTCCGCGCTCAAGGCCAGCGCTCCACGAGCCGCCGCCCGCCTTTCCGTGGCCGCCACTACACCCTCAAGGACACAGAAGAGGAATTTGGCTACGGTCAACGATGCACCGCCGAAGAGGGTGTATGGAGGCCTGAAGGACCAGGACAGGATCTTCCAGAACTTGTACGGACACCATGGCGCGGATCTCAAGAGTGCCATGAAGTATGGTGACTGGCACAAGACAAAGGAGATTCTGCTCAAGGGCCACGACTGGGTATGTCGGATGACACAAGGGGTGTACAGCTGGGCTGACTGGGACAGATTATCTCTGAGATCAAGGCGTCTGGTCTGCGAGGCCGAGGTGGTGCTGGCTTCCCCTCTGGTCTGAAATGGGTACGCAGAACAAGAAGCACACAAGGTACGACGGCAATGCTAATAGTCGGCAGTCATTCATGAACTTCAAAGACTGGGACAAGGACACCAAGCCCCGCTATTTGGTCGTCAACGCCGATGAGGGCGAGCCCGGAACATGCAAGGACCGAGAAATCATGCGCAAGGACCCCCACAAGCTCATCGAGGGCTGTCTTGTTTCTGGACGTGCCATGAATGCCACGGCTGCATACATCTACATCCGAGGAGAGTTCTATCACGAGGCTGCTGTCCTTGAGCGCGCTATCCAGGAGGCTTACAAGGCCGGCTTCATCGGCAAGAACGCCTGCGGATCCGGCTACGACTTCGACGTCTACGTCCACCGAGGAATGGGCGCCTATGTCTGCGGTGAGGAGACCTCGCTCATCGAATCGCTCGAGGGCAAGCCAGGAAAGCCCCGCTTGAAGCCCCCGTTCCCCGCTGCCGTTGGTCTTTTCGGATGCCCATCGACTGTCGCCAACGTCGAGACTATTGCCGTCGCACCCACCATCTGCCGTCGTGGTGGTAGCTGGTTCGCCGGCTTCGGTCGTGAGCGCAACCAGGGAACCAAGCTTTTCGCCATCTCCGGACACGTCAATCACCCTTGCACAGTTGAGGAGGAGATGTCTATTCCCCTTCGCGAACTCATCGACAAGCACTGTGGCGGTGTGATTGGCGGCTGGGACAACCTCAAAGCCGTTATCCCAGGAGGTTCATCGACACCCATTCTCCCCAAGCACGTTTGCGACGACCAGCTTATGGACTTCGACGCCCTCAAGGACTCACAGTCTGGTTTCGGAACCGCAGCCGTTATTGTCATGGACAAGTCGACTGACGTCGTACGCGCCATCACCCGTCTCGCAAAGTTCTACCACCACGAGTCTTGCGGTCAGTGCACACCTTGCCGTGAGGGATCCAAGTGGACACATCAAATCATGGACCGCTTCAACAAGGGCCAGGCGAGAGAGCGCGAGATCGACATGTTGCAAGAGTTGACCAAGCAGGTCGAGGGTCACACCATTTGTGCTTTGGGTGAGGCCTTCGCATGGCCCCTGCAGGGATTGATCAGGCATTTCAGGCCAGAGCTGGAGGCGAGGATACAGGGCTACGCGGAGAAGAACGGTGGCCCGGCGCTTGCTGGCGGTTGGGCACACGATGCTCAGAAGAAGGGACAGCTTATCAGTCCCGGACAGTAGATGAGATGTGGTTGATTTGTACTATGCATGCATTTTCCGTTTGTCCGTCGAAAGCTTTTAGGCAAGTCAAGTTCTAGTGCTGAGCTGTATATAGTCTTTCAGTGCAATTAAGTTCGAAGTCAAGAAGTTTTGAAAATAAGCATTGTGTTGTACTCTCCTGGTATCTCAAGCTGAATAAGTCGACCAATTTTCCGTCGCACATGGCACGACCGTAAAACAAACGCCTGGTTCGCCAATACGCCTTCGCATCTTCCTCGCTCCTCTCAACTTCAACCCAAGCAAATCCCCATAAATTCCTCGCGACTAATCGCATTATCCCCATCCATATCAAACTCCTCAATCATCGCCACCAACTCATCATGACTCAACCCCTCTCCCAACTCCCTCGCCACCCTTGTCAAATCCTGCAACGTAATCCTGCCCTTGCCCCCCTCATCAAACAACTCAAACGCGCGATCAATTTCCTCCCTCGGATCACGGCTCAAGATCCTCTGCGCCATGAGATTCTGAAACGCCTGAAAACTCAGCAACCGCCTGGGAGGCTGGGGCTGTGCCTGCGCGCCTCTCTTCGTCGTAGTCGTCTGCGTGCCGTGTGTGTTCAACAGTCCCAGGATTTCGTTCTTGGGCAGGTCGAAGCCCAACGCTTTCATAGCCACTTTCAGCTCGTGGTAGTCGATGTACCCGTCCTTGTCGAGGTCGAAGAGATTGAAGGCTTCGCTGATTTCTTCGCGTTGTTCTTCGGAGAGCTCAGAGAGGGAGTCGCGCGCGAGGCGCTCGGCTTCGAGACGCTCGGATTCGAGGCGTTGCGCGTTCTTGGGCGGGTTTGGGGCGAAGGTGGATGATGGGTTTGGAGGAGGGTTTGTACGGCCGAGGCCGTAGCGGGGGGCGTGGGGGGGTTGTGTTGAGGGAGTCGTCATTTTCTGGGTGGAGATGTGAGGGTGTTGCGCGCGGTAGCGGGGTGGTGGTCGTGGTTCAGCGAAGGTGAAGGCGTAGTTCTGGATGGTGTAATTCCACGGGTGTCTGTCTTGAAGGATTGGCCAGTATGCAGTGTGAGTTGCGACAATGCGACGCTTTCGTTGTGTTGCTATTCTTTGTTTCACGGTGTCGTTCAGTTATGCTTGTTTTCGTCGCGGTACGCGTGAATGTTTAGCGCGCTTTGGAGAATGATCCACTCCAGGGCTGAGCTAGATTGATTGGGTAAGGCTCCAGATGCCCATATCGAGGTCACCTGCGCATTTGCATACATACTGCCCCTCCATATTGATTGAGAACAGGAATCAGGGTTGTAACTTCCGTTCTCCCAGGGCGGAAATCTGTGCAGTATCATGTGAGCATGTTATCTAGGTAGCGTCGGTTTTGTACCACATGCGGCGGCTTCAAAGCCCCATCATTATGTGCCCTTCATGAATGCTTCGCTCTTGTGCCAGCTGAAATTAAAGTCCATTACATGAAGCTCTGCCTGATGACCTGGTAGAGGTTCTTAGTTTGGTCATGCGTCAAGGAATTACCCCGAAATATGTCCTCAGAAGATGAGAAGTCGAGACAGTCAGAGAGCGCGAGACACCGACTATCTTTGGCTAGACTGGTCCACAAAGCGCAATATGTTTCAGACTCGATGCGTCATGGCGATATCGAGGCAGTGCAGTCCTCAGGCTGCCGTACACCGGTGTAGGTAGCGGTAGGTAGCGACGTGAGGACGTGAAGGCAGCCAGGCACCCACATGCATGTCAACGTCTAGAATTCACGTCCTGTGATTCGCTGACGGAAGATGGCCTTTGCCAGCATTGGGCTTTGTTTTGGAATGCGGCCGGACACTTGTGCTGCAGTTCGTGACTTGAGCAGATAAGAAATGCTGTCTTAGGACTTTCCAGACATCCTTGGCCCTCATAGCGGTGCATACAGCCCAGACTATTGGCTGAGCAGCCTTGCCCGGGATTTGTGCGTCATATTGTGTGCGCCTAAGAGTGCAGCTTGACTAGTCACGTGGCGCCTTCGAGTGGGTGTTCCCTAGCGTGGCGAGCTTGGAGCAGCAGCGCTCTGTCCACTTCACGTCTCTCCTCACAGCGCTTTTCAGCCCGTATACCTTCCCGTCGCTCTTTCCTTTCATGACGGCCATTTCACTACTTAATCTGCTCGCTTCCTGAGCTCTTCCCTTCTTTAGCTTTCCTCACTGTCGCCCCCACAAGCGCCCCGCCAATTGCTGCTCAATTGCTTGGCGCGTTTTCCTGCGAGCTCTTAACAACGCCCGCCTCCCCTACCTCGCTTTGTCGCGACGGCTCCATCAACACCCGCGATCAACGCGACATTCTTCCGCGCGCTGCTAGTCAACTGAATATTCTCACGCGCGCATCGGCCGCATAGACAGCACCATGTCTTTCGGCTTCGGGGGCTTCGGCTCCAACAACAACAACCAGCAGCAGAGCAGCGGCTTTGGCGGTTTCGGCGCGAACAACAATGCCAACAACAACACCACAGGTGGTAAGTGCAGCCTCATGTTCTGATTTCTGCTTTGTTCCTACGCGCCTCCCGCGACTCGCGACTTGCGCCCTGCTTCTGCTTCAACGTGCGCCGCCGGTTCGACAAACCGTGTCTAATTCGCCGCGACGATAGGCTTCGGCTCCAACGCGAACAATGGTGGCAGCATATTCGGCTCCAATAACAACACGGGTAGCACCATGTTCGGAGGTAACACTGGCAGTACTGGCTCGCCATTTGGAGGTGGTGGTACGTCTGGTACGTCGAACCTTGCGACTTGTTTTGCGTCGTTGCGTGGAGCTCTAGCAAACATCAGCGTCGTCGAAGAAGCCGCGCTCTTCTTGCCTGGCGCATCGCCGAACTTGTGGATCACGGAAAAGCAGGATTACGCGCACCACCTTTTTTTTAATTTCTTGCACACTCAGGACGCTAACATATCATACTAGGTGGCTTCGGTACCAACACAGGCAACACAGCCTTCGGTTCGAAACCCTTCGGCAGCTCAACGACCGGTGGTGGTATTTTCGGCGGTGCCTCTACAGGAAATGCGTTCGGTGGCTTTGGTGCAAACAACAACACGGCCACAAGCACGCCAGCTTTCGGTGCCAACAACAACACTGGAGGCAGCCTGTTCGGCGGTCAGAACAAGACCGGTGGTGGATTTGGTTCTACAGCAACAGGAGGCGGAGGTCTTTTCGGTGGTGGCAACACTGGCGGAGGATTTGGAGCTACCAACACCACCAACACCACGACCAATGCCTTTGGTGCCTCTACTGGTGGTGGATTCGGCGCGAACAACGCCGCCCCGGTTAACAACGGTACCGCGAGTGTTCCCTTTGCCGCATTCAGCGAAAAGGACGGTACATCTACAACCGCAACCCAGTCATACCAAACGATTACTTTCCAGCAACCATACCAGAACTTTTCTCTGGAAGAACTCCGTGTAGCCGACTACAACCAGGGTCGACGATACGGCAACCAAAACGGTCAGGCAGGTGCATTTGGTCAGAGCACTGGATTCGGAGGCTTTGGCAGCAACAACACGGCCAACACCACGTCAGCCTTTGGCTCCAACACAAACACGAACACGGGTGGAGGCCTCTTTGGCGGTGGTGGTAACACGAACACCACATCCGCGTTTGGCCAGAGCACTGGTGGAGCCTTCGGCGGCGCAAACAACAACACAACCAGCGGCGGTCTCTTTGGTCAGAACAAGCCAGCGACTGGTGGCTTGTTTGGATCTTCTACAACTGCTCCAGCAGCGGGCACCACTGGTGGCCTCTTCGGCGGCGGGGCAACCAACACTGGAACGACTGGTGGATTTGGCAGCGGAGGTGGCTTCGGTGCGTCTACAAACACCGGTGGAGGCCTCTTTGGTAACAACAACAATCAAGCAAAGCCTGCCGGTGGCCTTTTCGGCAGCTCGACGACTGCTTCGACACCTTTTGGTGGTGGTGCCGCCGCGACCAACACTGGCGGTGCTTTTGGTCAGTCTAACACTGGTGGAGGACTTTTTGGTCAGAACAATGCATCGGCCGCAGCTCCTGCCTTTGGTGCGAACAATACAGCAACCAATACCGGTGGCGGTCTCTTTGGAAACACTGGTGGAGGCTTTGGACAGAACAACCAGACTCAGGCACAAGCACAGCCTGCTACGGGTGGCCTGTTCGGCGGTTTCGGACAAAACAACCAGCAAAACCAGCAGAAGCCGGCAGGTGGACTCTTCGGCGGAGGTGCAAGCACGACGAACACTGGCGGAGGTCTCTTTGGCCAGCAAAACAACACTACACAGCAGTCCGGCGGCCTATTTGGCGGCGCAGCTGCCAACAACAATGCCGGTGGTGGTCTCTTCGGAAACAAGCCCGCTGCGCCAGCTGGAGGTGGCCTGTTTGGCGGCAGTACTGGCAACACAGGTGCTTCTTCTGGTGGTCTATTCGGTGGCGGTCTGGGTGCTCAGAACAACCAGCAGAACACTGGAGGCGGCTTGTTCGGTGGACAGAACAACCAGCAGAAGCCCGGCGGTCTCTTTGGAGGTTCCACCCAGAACAACAACACCGGCGGCTCGCTCTTTGGTATGTCTCAGAACAACAACCAATCTAGCCTCGGTGGATCCTTGTTCTCTAGCCAGAACAACCAGCAACAGAACCAGCAGCCCAACAACAACAGCTTGTTCGGTGCGTCCGGTAGCTCTTTGCTGAACACTTCCATGGCCACCAACCCCTATGGCAATGACGCTCTGTTCGCTGGACTTGCTACACCTACCCAGAGCCCTGGTCCTCTCGCGACTCCTCTTTCCAGCAGCCAAAAGAACAAGAAGAGTGCCATTCTGCCTCAGCATAAGCTCAACCCTGCGAACTCGACTCGCCTGCTCACGCCGCAGAACAAGCGTGCTGGATACGGCTTTTCGTACTCAACGTATGGCACGCCCAACAGTGCAAGTCAAAACAGCCCTAGCCTCGGTGGCAGCATGTTCTCGAGTGGAAGCCTCTCTCGCTCGCTTGGAAAGAGCCTTTCCACTAGCAACCTCCGTAACAGCTTCACGCCAGATACTAGCAGTATTCTTTCGCCTGGAGCCTTCTCGGTCAGTGGTCGAGGCTACGGTAATGGCAGTCTTAAGAAGCTCAACGTGAACCGATCGCTCAACACACGCATTCCTCTCTTTGACGAGCCACCCCAGAAACGCGTGAGCTTTGCAGCTGGAGAGACAGATGGCGTTAACGGAGGCACCAACGCCGAGACTGCCCTTGTCGTACGACAGGACGATGAGGTTGCTTCACCAAAGGCTGTGAACGGCAACGCTGAGAACGAGAACCGTCGCCCTCAGATGGAACAAGTCAACGGTAGTCAATTGGCTCGCGTCCAGGAGAACTCAGTGCTAACACCCAAGTCATCCTCCTCGGTCAACATTCAGCCTGGAAAGGAGGTGCCGGGTGGTTCTTACTGGTCTAACCCATCTTTGGACCAACTGAAGAGCATGAGTAAGCAGGAGCTCAAGAGCGTGCCCAACTTTGTTGTTGGTCGTCACAACATTGGCCAGATTACTTTCAACTTGGGTAAGCCGGTTGACCTGTCCGAAGTCGACCTCGACAAGCTCTATGGCGACATTGTCAGCCTCGCCACGCGAAATGCTACTGTTTACGGCGAGACATGCACGGCTCTGCCCAAGCCTCCTCTTGGCAGCGCCCTCAACCAGCCTTCCGAGATCTGTCTTGGTCAATCCTGGCCTCGCAACAGGGCCGGCAAGAAGGACGTCAAGCACCTCGAGCGTTTGAAGCGTGTCGACGGTACTACGTTCGTCAAGTACAACCAGAACACTGGTGAGTGGACGTTCATCGTCCCTCATTTCTCATCATATGGCTTGGACTACGATGACTACAGCGACGACGAAGAGGAGGACGAGGATGATGAAGGCTCCAGCGAGTTGAGCCCTGTTCCTGACACACCCGCTCAATCCCAACTTCGCTCAAGCCAAATGACAAGCACTCCTCAGGAGGACTCATTTGCCAGCCCTACGCAATCTAGTCCCGATGACACCTTCGACTTCAAGAACAAGAAGAGTATGCATGTCGCACGCGCTTCTGTTCCTGGAGGCTTTGGTGATGAGGTTGCTTACGAAGAAGACGAGCAGATGGACGACGCGCAAGGCCAGTCTTTTTTAGGGCAGCGCTCCGTGGGTTCGCTTGATGGTCAGCATGACCACGAATATTCTGAAGGCGAATCAGAAGCGGCTCGGGATCAGGATATGGCGGATTCTGCATCCTCACCGTTTCAAACCACGGAGCAATCGCTCGCCAAGGACCTTGACATTTTCAAAGGCTCTCTGAAACCTAAATCTATCCTCAAGGCTAGTCAGGTACTTCGACCAGGCCAAGGCACACCGTCGAAGAACCACCAGCAGGTCTTTGACGACGACTGGGCGAATCAACTGCAACGTACCATCAGTCCCAAGAAGCAGGATCGACATGCTTTGCGTGAGAGCCAGGGTAACGCGTTGCGGGACCACAACGGCGCAGTCGCGAAGATGGCGCAATCGACCAATGGACGCAACCTCACCACGGCAATGGACCTGATGGAATCTCTCTTCGGCGAGACGGAGACGCAGAAGTTTCCCAAGCGTGTGGGTCACGGCATCGAGGTTTGACTTCCCCTTCCTGTTTAGCGATTTTCTGGGTTTGGGCGCAATCTTTGGCGGGGTTTCCTTCATGGTTCTTCAACATAGATTGACGCTCTGGACTTTGAGTCCACCCATGTATGTAGACACAAATTGATGTGGGACAAGATTGCTGAAACTCTTGTCTCTAGTTACCTTATTCGAAGCGACCCAAGACTGCAGACGACTTGAACCAATTGAGCGACTCCGACAAAAAGTTCCACAGCTGCAGCAAGCCCCATTTCAGCGAAAATGGCATCCTCGTCTATGGAAGTAAAGGCCAGTCAACCCTTGAGGGCGGTGTCTTTGCTTCTGTTCAAGAGGCGCTGGTCGGTGCTACAAAAGATATCCGGTTCACTGAGATGCCATCTTTTCGTGATGTAAGTGTAGCATTGTCTAACTCTTGTCCTGTTGGCTGACCATCAAAAGGCTGTACCCGAGACCCTAGCTGTTCAAAAAGAGCACACTAAGATCTCACTAGCAAATGGCATTCCCGCGGCCAAGCTGCTGACCGACCCTGCTCCGGTTGAGTTCTCTGACATGGCGAAGGCCGTTGCTATCGACACACCAGCTGGCGCCCACGAGCAGCATGCGTGGCAGCTACTGTCTCTGCTTTTCGACGATGCCGACAACATCCCTGATGGTGTCGATGCAGAGCACGTCCATCTGTACAAGAAAGAGCAGCTCTCGGAATTTTGGAAGTCCCTGGTCTGGGACGATGCTCAGACCCATGTCCAGCAGGCATCATCTGCGGAAGAAAAGGCTATTGCTAACCTCAGCTGCAACAATGTTGCGGACGCCTGTCACTCTTTGCTTATAGGACTTGATCTGCGGCTAGCGACCATGGTGGCCCAGATCGGTGGTGATGCTTCCATGCGCCAGAACCTTGTCTCGCAGATCGATGAGTGGCGCCGATTGGACATTCTCTCAGAGATGGAAGATCCACACCGTGCGTTGTATGAGTTGTTATCCGGCAATTGTGCGCAGTCCGAAGGCAAAGAACGTGTCTGGTCGAGAGAACAAAAGCATCGACCTTTGGCATCTCAAGCCGTTTTGGGCTCGACTGGCGACGTGCATTCGGTCTTCGCCTCTGGTACGGCATCATGCACGATGAACCTATCGAGATGGCCGTAGCTCAGTTCGCAGACGCCATTAGGGATGGCCTAGAGCAGGTCAAGCCTGTGCCTTGGTTCACTGAGGCGAATGAGAACATGGGCTGGAACGACCCCGAAGCGGAGGACCGCGAAGACCTTCTCTGGGGTATTTTGAAGCTTTACGCATCCACCAAGCTAGAACTGGACGCCAATATCGAAGATGTCCTCGCACCCGAGAACGTCTCCGGCCATCCTCTCAACGCTCGCCTGTCGTTCCAGATGTTCCAACTCTTCAAGTCACGACTAGACGATGACAGCGAGGCGGATGAGCGCAAGGTCGGCATGCCCACTGTTCGTGGTCAAGATGAAGACGCACATCGGTCATCATTCTTATCATCGACCGCATCGCAATTTGATAAGGATGCGCAATCAGAGCATCCACTTGTCGAGCTTGGTGATAAGATTGCCCTCACATATGCGGCCTCGCTGCACACCCGAGAGCACTGGACCACCGCAGCATGGGTTTACAGTCATTTGTCTTCTATTGCTATGCGCGAGCACTACATCAAGTCGCTCGTCAACCAGTTCTCCAGCACCTACAGCCTCGAGGACTCCGACTCCACATACGTG
This sequence comes from Parastagonospora nodorum SN15, assembly GCF_000146915.1. Taxonomy (NCBI): domain Eukaryota; kingdom Fungi; phylum Ascomycota; class Dothideomycetes; order Pleosporales; family Phaeosphaeriaceae; genus Parastagonospora; species Parastagonospora nodorum. Next base: position 356,794 of record NW_001884557.1, read on the forward strand.
TATCTGACGCATGACCTTCATGTGCCACCAACGTGGCTGCATGCCGCCGCTGCGCTACAAGCAAAGACTGAGGGCGATGCCCTCCGCCAAGCTACCCATCTCATCAAGGCTGATCAGTTAGAGGAGGCCCACGAAGTCTTATGTCGCAAGGTTGGACCCGACGCCATCATCTCCCGCGACTACGACCCACTTCGTGAGCTTATGGGCGGCTTCCTTCCTACCCCGACAAACAGCCCAATGTCCACAGCTTCATCATTACGCACGCGTCGTAAGGAACCTGTACAGGGTTGGACGCAAGGTGGGCAGATCTACTTCGACTACATCGAGTTGCTCGACCTCACTGGTCAACGCTCAACATACCGTGTCGACGAGGAGCTCAACGCCCGCATTCAGGAGCTTCTTGTGAAGCTGCAGAAGGCCTTGGAGGTCGCCGCACGAGACAGACTCGAATCATGCGGTCTGGAGGAACGCGTAGCATTGATGGAGATTGCCGGAACCGTCGCTGGCCAGGTTGCTAAAACATCTGTAAGTTTAATTTACACCCTGCTATCACGCCATTACTAACTCATTCTCCAGCGATCAAACCAAGCCTCCATCCTCCGCCTTCCCCTCACTGAGGACCTCCGCCTCAAACACTCCTGCGCCATGTCCGCCACTTACTACCGCAACGTAATGGCAAGCAGCAGATAGGAAGCGCTTCTTTGGGCCACGTCGAGGTATCCAGAGGCGCAAATCCTCTGGGACGATAGGGTACGACTGGCGAGGGTGTATGGCGCGAGTCCCTTGTACGAGGGTGACTTGAGCGTTTTCGCGGAGGAAGCATAGATGGGAGTTTTAGGAGATTAATGCGAAAAGTGGAATTGGTTCGATTCGACAACTGTGTATACTATGGGCTTTGTTTAGATTAGTGTGGTTGGTTTAATTGAGACTGGATCGTTGGAATGTCCCTTGGAACTTATCCGCACCCTGCTTTTTGTGACGTGAAATACTGCCACATTTAAACTATGTCTGATTCGGAGATTCTGGGAGCACGGGGAAGTAGGACATGGGTGTACAAATTTTTCCTTATCTTGTTAATTTTTTAATTTGTATCCTTGAGGATGTCATATTATCTTAACGTCCCCAATTCTACTTCATTCGATTGAAGTGTACCAACCGTTCTTCTCCCATTCTCTTGATTCCGTCCCTGCCCTACCCAGATCCTCAAATGTCGATCAAGTTACCCATGGTAGGCCAAATCTCCATCGACGACTTTGAACTCTGGTCTTCGCTGTTCTTGCTGCGGTATCCTTCGGCAGGCTTGCCCCATTCACACACAGGTTCCACCCACTGCGCAACAATCATATCCACACCATGTGAGTCTTTGCCAAACTTGCAAAATCCACCTGGTCCATTGCATCCTTTTGTGGAACAGAGATGTCCGTTGAAGCAGTCTTTCCTCCTGCATGCACATCCGAACCGACATGGCCACTTGATCAATTTGTATTTCAGAGCAACCAGAATGTTTTGGGAGATTGGAGTATGGTCGAAGCGGCAAGACTTTACAGGACAGGTTCCTGTCAAGTAGAATGGGCTACAAAGTTTTCCCTTCTTGGTTCTATTCTTCAAGGCGGTCTGCTCGGCGCTTGTAGGGGGACGGACGGGGTGGTCGAGACGATGGCCAGCGGTATTGAGGGGAACTAAGCCGGCTCGTGGCTTGGGAGGCATCATGGCAGATGGCTTAGAGGGTGAGCTCATGTTTTGAGGAATCTTGAATGACTCCATGTCGGACTTCGGTGGCGTGCGCGCAACGTATCGGTTGTTCTCAAAGTAACCGTAGGAGTCCTTCTACACAGTCGTTAGTACACTCATTTCCCGTATGCACGTTCATATAGCGCAGACTCACCCTCTGTGCTGATTTGTTGTCAGACACGACATCCTGGATGCTGGTAACTTCCCGAACTTGGGTGACCTCGCCGCGTGAATACGCCGGATTCAAGGAGGGCAACTTCCCCTCCACCAGATCACTGAGAATTGTGGCAAATTCTGCCGATACGTTTTTCATCTTTCCCGAGTATTCTTCAGGTGCGCTTAAGTGTGAGCAGCAGTCCGTGCTGAACCAGAAGCCAATGCAGTCCGGTTCTGCGATATGGCGAATGGTCAGTCCTGTGTTTATTAGCTAGCATTCGCACGTATGTGTTACTGCAACTCACCTTGCATCTTCCGGATAACATCCTTCTCCGATGTAACGTTGATGAAGTTGAAGTATGCACCCGAAGTCGAAAGGAGTTGTGCCAATGGTCGCTGCTTTACCCCATCCTCGCCATGTCCCGACTGAGCAGAACCAGCAAAAAGGAATCCATAATCGGCGTATATCTGTACAATCCTGTGAAGATGTGCCAACTCAGGATGATACGTCTTGAACCAGTCTTTCAGAGCATCTTCGAGGGTGTATTTTTGAGTCGCGATGCTCATTTCCGCGTAGCGAAGGAACAAGTCCGTCAACTATCATTGTCAGTATCTGAATCCAAGCTTGTATCGTGGAGCTTACCTCGTTCTCATATGCGTCAATCATGACCACGACGTAACGCTGATGACTTCCAGGCTCACTGTTCGCCTGCACATTCGTCGCGCCATTCTTCACCATCTCCTGTAACGCGGTATACTTCTCCATCAACTCGTTATACTCGGTGACGCTCTTTTGGAGCGCCGCTGCAACATTCTTCGTCGCCGCCTACCTCGGATTAGCATCGGAAAAAGTACAAGCGAAGAAGAACGTACCTCGAGTTCTATTAGCGCATCTACGCCATTCAGGCGAGGTTCATTGTGATCCTCCTGTTTCATGTTGTCGTGGTGGGGTGTGGTATGTTGAGGGTGTGGAGGTGAAGTGACGGAGTGTGGGAGGAAGGAGCGGGAGGGCGTTAGCCACAACAAACACACAAACGCGCTTCACCCCGGAAAATGATTTTGAATTCCAGGGGCGGTCGCGCAGCGGGCGTGGGGGAAATGAAAAAAGGGAATGTTCGGCGACTGCGAATGGCGAGCTGGTTGATGTTGGGCTGTGAATATTTTGCTCTGTATGTGAGGCGCGCTGCGTGTACATGGATGCGTAGTTCGGATTATAGACGTCGTGTAGCGTTGAGAGCGGGCTGTATAGGTAGTAGATGTCTGCTCCGTTGATGTGACTTCAGCCCGTATATGTCTCTGCCATGGCGACTGCCACGCACCTCACTCCACACAGCCATAATACATCTAAGTCCGAGCTGGCCCGCATTGAAGCTAACGAAGCAGACTCAAGAGGGTAGCAGTCGATCCACGCAAGCGAGGAGATGAAGCCTGATATCGCCATTGACTGAGAGTAGATGGGAAGGTAGGAGATGGAACAAAGCAGAACGTACGGCAAAACAACGACTATTCCAAGAACCCAGGACGCCGAATAAAATTTGAGAAAGAAATTTCCAACGATGGGCATGCACCTCCCCTCAACACAGCCAGACAAACACGACACCATGTAAACACACCCGACTGATTGAAAAGTATGAATTGCATCCGCCTAGCTCTACCAGGTCGGATGTACAAGTCTAGACACCCAAAACGCCCCCTAACCACGGGTATAATCTCGTCTCGAAAAAAACTAAATATGTACATGGCGCAAAACCCCACTCCTTCTTGATCTATTCGATTCCTTCTATAACTGCCCGATCCAGAGCTTCCATATCCTTCATATCCTGTTCCGCCTTCGCTCTTTGACGCTCCCTTTCGTCTTCATGAGCTGCCAAGGCTGAGGACTGTTGCTCTTGCTTCTGTTTTTCTTCCCTCTCCTTCTGCTCCTTTTCATTCTGCACCCTCTGTCTCTCCCTCTCTTCCTCCTCAGCTTTCTTCTTCGCTTCTTCTTCCTGCTTTTTCTGAGCTTCCTCTTCCGCCTTCTTCTTCTTCTCCTCCTCCTCATCCTTCTCCACCGCCTCCATCTTCCCCCCCTTATCAGTCTTAAACCCATTCTTATCAATTTCCCCACTAACCCTCCTCTCCTCCTCTAACCGCCTGTCCTCCGCCCCTGCCTCCCCCTCATGCAACCACACGCCCTTCCCATCGTTAAACACCTCTTTAATCTGATTCACCGAGCCGCACACACCATCCGCCTCGCCCCACGCAAGCCACGTTTCGTCGGTGGCTGTCCATACGCCGCCCCGGCCGCCGCGCATGTCCCATGAGCGGTCGCCGCCAACCAGGCTGTTGTGGTAGCCGAGCGGGGATTGCGGAGTGCGGAAGTAGTTGCGCAACAAGGCGCGCTTGTAGGGGTAGTACCACATGTCTTTCCAGGTTACGTTGGCTGCGGCGGGATTCGCTGCCGCGAGCAGGATTGCGGGTACGCTGCCGGTGTACGTGTTTTGTACTAGGCGGAGGTTGGTCCAGGGTGTTGTTCGGGTTGGGAGGTTGTCGAGATCGGGTTTCAAGTCCAGGTTGTCGATGTGCGCGGGTCTCTCGTTTGGGGAGGGGTTGTTCTTGGAATTCAGGTCGGGACGCCAGAAGGGAGGATTTGACTCGTTCAGGGCTCGGGGGAGATCGAGAGATTTCGTCCATGAGGTGGAGTGCAAGTGATCTGATATGTCTGTGTCGTTCCTGTGGACAAGGGCGACAAGCTCGTCTTCATGAGCATACGCAAGAGGTTGGAAGAGGGTGTGCGCGTAGTCGAGGCCCATGGAGAACTCGTACTGCGGTGCAGTTGCTAGGTCGACCTTCAACTCTGAGCCTTTTGTGCCTTCTAGTATATCTTTGATACCGGCGACCACAGGCAGTTTCGTCTCTTCCTTGACCACCGCATCCCGTCTTAACTGCTGTTCTCCAAACATGGTCGCGAGCACCGACTGTACAGTCTGCTCGCGAGTACTATGTATATCCAGATTGCGCAACGCCGCGTGATACAGGACCTTCAAATCCTTAGCCGGGCCCATGACCATCTTCGAATTCAGATATCTCGCCGGCCGATCCTCAGCATCGAAGCTCTCCGTCTTGCCATACAGATTCGCTGGCAGTGTCGACTTTGGCGCATACCGACACGCCATGTCCTCACCCTCACACATCTTCTCCGCGCCAAATACGATCGATTGGTTGTATCTCTGGAAACCATTCTTGTCCACGCCGTATTGCTTCAGCAGCCGCGCATTCGCATCTTCCAGAACGCGCGCGTACTGCTTGATGATGGCGTCGCTCGGGAGCTGGAACCACGAGTTCTCACCGTCCACTATCAGGACGACATCCTCATCTTGCACATATTTGCTATTCTCAATGTAGTGTTTTATACCAAGCAATGTCTCTCTTTCCCTCTGGTCATTGTCCTTGAATTCGCGATTCAGATCGACTACCGTAGGCGGCGGATAGTTAAGGAGCATGCTAGACAGCGTCGTCCTGCAGAATGCATCCTTATCTTTCTCCGCAGGCATGACGAGGTGGAAGTTGGGCGTCGTCTTTTTGAGCTGCGGAGGTACGACGCTGAGGTCCCCGTTTTCGAGTCGGAGCGTCGTATTCGAGGGTGCTTTGAAGGGCGCCTGTAGGATCGCGGGGATATGGGGGATGTAGGGTCGCCATTGTAACGCGTGGTATCGTGATGATATAGCCTATACGTCCGGTGTCTCGTTAGTACTTGCGCTGCACAGCCAACGTCCCTTCCATGTGATCGAGCTTCAGGTGGAGTTACTCACCTCGCGATTATGTACCCCCCCAAGCCCGAGTACTATCGTGAAGAACACGACCGTCAACAACAACACCCTCCCTCTCCTCGTACACGCCCACTGCACCGCTGCGCCTCCAAGCTCCTTCGTCGAATGAATCGGCGACATAGTCATAGCCTGCATCGCGTCGCCCGCCATGCCGGCCGTAAAGTCGAGTCCGGTTCGTATCGGGTGTTGAGCTTCAAAGCTCCGCAAGCAGCTCAGCGCCGTTGTTTACCTAACCATGAATTCCTTTCCCTCCCAACGGAATTTACAAAGCCCGATGGCGGTCCCGGCTGTGCCGTGAGACAGATGTAGACCTTCCACTTGGAGCTGGGCACAACGTTCGGTGTAATTACGCGCGTCAGCTCCACAGGGACTGATGGGGTGGAACCTGGAGAGGCGGCGGGTTGAGTGAAATGAAGGGACACATAATTACTATGTACCAACTTGGACCCGGAGCATATTTCCAGCCCTCATCAAGCATGCGCTCTGAGCTATTGATGCAGCCAGCCACTATCCGGGCTGGAATCTGTTCATCGCCGGGCTAGCCTAAGAATAGAAAAGCGCCCTTTATCACGATCTCGTTGGATGTATGGCATGTATCCCTCGTCGCAGATCCATGTTTGACATGCTGGGCGAAGCCTTGTTGAAACCGCTTCCACTTTGATCGTGCACTCTGTCCCATTGTGTCCTGCATCACCTTCCTTACTGCGAAACTTCGTTCCCAGGGCCAAGTTCCAGAACGCCAGGGCTGCGCGCTAATGCCGATGCGATGGCGTCAGCTAAACTTCACTTCACGCCATGTTATTTTGCTTTTCCCGGAGAGGAGATGATAACCTTGACAGCGGAACGTTGTCTACGATTCGTGGAGTGCATGTGTAACCACACCCAGAGCACAAGACTGCACGAGCTGCGGGTGCCCTTGTTCGCTTGCAAGCTTTTGTGAGACACGATGACAGGTAAGCAGCGGCGTCGTATGACGTGAGAATACGGACCACATCTCCATTATTAGCCAGCCTGCACAACGCGCACCCAGTCTGTGATCTGTTCGACACGTTTTCATGTTGATTTGAATCGTAGTATTACATTGAATGTATCCAACGACCGAAAACGCGACGATTACGGGTATCCATCTGTCAACTTTTACGCCAGTGAACAACGCCTTCGCTAATCAAGAACACTTTCCTTTAGCTCCATCTGTCAAAATGGTCCAAACCCCCATTCCATCTCAAATCGCACGGATCGTGAATGTACACACTGCCCTTCCCTCTTTTGCCTCTTTCTCTTGGGGCTTCCTAAGCACCAATCCCATTCGCTCTGTCCTGATACATCTTCATGGTACGATTCCTCACCTCCTCACACGTAGCCATGGCTTTGATGTGGCTCTGTTGATAGACCATCCACGTCTCGAGGACCTGTTCGTCTTCCTTCATCCTGTTCATGTAGCCCTGGAAGCCCAGCTTGTTGGTCATTTCGCCGCGATGGTGTGCGAATCTATCATCCAGACTACCGGCGAGTTCAGCGTCGCGGGCAACGAAGTGCGCAGTCATGGCGGCGGTTGCCTTCATGTAGTCTTTGCAGTATGTTTCGAAGCGGTTGAAGTAGAGGTCGACGAAGACTTGGTCGTAAGATGTGGGTAGCACTGGGGCGAGCGGCATGTTGGGAAACTTGAGCTTCTGCACGGTGGAAGGCTTAGTGGGATGGGACTTGGAGGATTCTGATGGGAAGGGAAGGGTATCAGATAGGCCATTGAGACCCATGCTGCCCGCAGTTGAAGTTGCCGCGAAGGTGTCATCATCGACGAGAGCTGTGGTCACGCCGTTCAGGCCTGCTGCAGGAGGCCTCGATGCGGCAGCCGTGCCATTTAGCTGAGGGCCTGTACCATTTGTGCTGGGACCTGGAGGAGGCGCAGTCGCGGCTTGTGGATTTGAATTCGCGCCTCCAGCGTTCGGTACAGGTGGCGTAGCCGAGTCGATGTCCATTGCGTCCGCGTCGCCTTTTTCAGCGTCATCGGCAGTTGCCTGGTACTTCTTCGGCCGCGACGGGTCGGGCTTTTCTGTCGCTTTTGATCGCTTGTCCTGCGCGATAGACGCCTTTCGGTTTGCTTTCGGTCGCTTGGTGGCTTCCGAGGCACGACGCGGCGAAGTCTCCTTCTGCTCTGAGTAGACCCAGCTCGGCTCCTTGAAGTAGCTTGACCATTCTTCTGCCTTGAATGTCGCCGCAGGAACTCCACCATCGGGCGGAGGCGGGAAGTTGACATTCGGTGGAGGCCCCGGGGGAGGAGGAGGTATGGGGTAAGACTGATATGCCGCCTGTGGTTGCGAGAATGGCGACACTGGCGGTGCTCCCGTAGCATTCCGCTGGGGCGGTCTGCCTCGTGTCGGAGACGTGCGTCCTTTGGCAGTGGAACCTTTGGGCACGTTAGGCGCAAAATAATCAGCACTGCCTTCGAACTTGCCATGCCAGTCCGAAGGCGAAAACTTCATATTGATGCTCTCCTCACTTCTGCTCTTGAAGCTGTTTGGCATGTTTCCTGTCATGCCATTGGCCTGCTGCTTCTGAGGGGTTGTAAATGCACCCTGAGCCCATGTTGGAGGAGGTGGTGGAGGCTGTGTATTCTTTGGCGGAGGCTGATCTCTGTGCTTGTTGGTGCCTCCGAAGACCTCTGCCTCGGAATCCTCGTCGCTCGAGTCGGCATACATGTGAGGGAACGGCTTGTTTGGAGTACCGGCGTACGAGTTCCGCTGTTGCCGGCGACCTGAATCTGAGAATGAGCCAGCATCTGCACCAGGGTTTGCTCGGTTTGATCCTGTGGGCGAGTTTCGAACACTCGCAGACCGGCCAAGACCCTCAAACATGGAAGTCCGCTCTCCTGCTGCGCTAGAATAATACGGCGTCCGTGTGCGAGTACCCTCGTTGTATGGCACTTCGTTGGTCTGGGTGTCTCCCATCGGAGGGTATGGGTGCGGGTGAGGTGGAGTTGTCGAGCTGGGCGGAGTAGGGGCAGGTCGCGCGTAGTTCCTATAAGCTGACCGTGCCTGTCCTTCGTCTCCTCCTGGGGTACCTGGGTCAAAGCCTTTTCTTGACGATGGGACCCTCGTGCTCGCACTTCGGCCAAACGGTGTGCCATTCGGGTTGTGCTGCTGGCCCTGGGCATTTTGACTGTTCTGGTTTGCTTGAGCGCTCGCATTATGTGCGCGAGCTTCTTCGGCTCGTGGCTGCTTCATCTTCTGCCATGCGGTGAAGACATTAGCCCGTGCCTCTGCATCCTTCTGTTGTCGGGTTTCTGGCCGCTGTGCAGTTGGTGGCGTACGGAAGTTCTTGCTCGTGAAGCGGTCGGCACCGCTGGCGTACGAAGCATATTGCGGTGGTGGACCGGGCCGTTGCGCCTGTGGCGATGGCTTGGGGGGAGGAGCGCGGTAATACGACCCGCTTGGGGTGGAGGTAGTGTATGCATTTCGAGGTGGTGGTGGCGGCCTCGTTCGAGGGGTGTTTGGAGTATGCGTGGGTATGTTGAGGTTGCGGTACTTTCTTCGCTCAGCATCGTACTTTGCTCGCTGTGCCTGATCGCAGAGAATCTCGTGCGCCGTCTGGATTTCCTGGAACTTGACTACCACCTCAGTCTCACGTCCTGGGTTGCGATCGGGGTGGTACTGGAGCGCGAGGCCGCGGTATGCTTTCCGGATCTCGTTCTCGGTGGCGTTCGCAGACACCTTGAGGTCCGCGTAGTAGTTCCGCGTGGGGTCGGCTTTGACCATGGCTGCGGTGGTTGATGTGCAGAAAGTGGTTGTAACGAGGGAAGAGCGTCATGCGATCTGGTACAGAGGCTAGTAGGCAGATGTGGGCCAGGTGTGACCTTTCACTGCCTTGCCTCGTCGTGCGGCAGTACTGCTCAGATGATGTTTGGCTTTGCGCGCGCACAACGCGGAAACATCATGTATTCGTACTAGTGGAGCTGGCGTTCAGGCTGCGAATATCCTCAAGACGTCAGATCGTCAGCCGCATGGCGTCACTGGTGCAGTATGTAGGGATCGAGTCTGCCTCGAAACTCTATTGGTGGTGTTTTCGCTTGTTTTCGAGGTGCTGCGCATGTGTTGTTAGTTGGGCTGAGATGTTTCGCGTGGGGCAACCACGGGCGCTTGTTTAGCCCTTACCAGCAACGGTACCCTAGCCAGAGTGTCGAGCGATATGTCAAAATATCCACCAACAGTCGAAGATATACTGAGAAATGGAGTGGAAGTCAGGCCGCGAGTTTGTCGTTGTCTTGTATTGGCATGGCAGCCACCCAAGCTTGGAAAACAAACTGACGTCGGCGTGCGTCCGGGCACCGGTGAACACCCCAGCATCCTCCTGCCCAAGTAATATACCAAGACAGCCAATGTCAACAATCGTAAGCCCTGGCCTTCAGAGCCTTTCCCCAATGCTGGTTGTAGTGAACTATTGTGGTGGCAAACAATATGGCATCTACCACTCTAAAAAGCTCTCACAGCTTCATCACCCATATAGCACAAGATGAACGCAGCAACAGAGTCAGCATGTAGACATTCAATTCGTAATATGAAGTGCAAGTCATGAATATCATGAACCATGAAGATTGATTTTGTATAGCCCGGTGCCCGTTATGCTAGACGGCTACATAACCCAGGATAGCCTTTTCCATTCACGCCAGCCCATTCGCTTAAAGACTTCGACCAGACGCTCCACCACGCACACCACGCCCTCAGCGCATCTAGCGGTAGCGCCAGAGGGAGAGGGTGTTGTGCCTCTTCCAGGTCTTCCTCCTGCCAGCAGTGGTGTTGTTGTACTTGTGTCCACGGCCAAGACCACGGCTCTTCTTGCCGGTGGCGGTGAGACCACGGCTCTCGCGGTGCTTGTGGACGGGCTTGACGATCCAGTTGATACGGGGATCGCGGCGGATGGCCTTGTGCTGGGGGTCGACGAGGATGACTTCGTAGTACTTGTAGGTGGAGTCCTGGTTGATCCAGTAGGAGTTGAGGACGCGCAAGTTGGCGCAGCGGCGTCCGACACGCTCCTCAGCGGTGGACTTGAGCGAACGCTGGTACTTGAGCTGGTTGATACCCTGGTTGGTGGGCTTGCCTGTTCACTTGTTAGTCTCGAAGATGCAGCCATTCTCAAGCGCTGCGCATACCGTAGGTGGCACCCCTAGATTTTATGTTAGCATGTTCTTCTTCCTCGCACTCATGGTTGGACGTACTTGGGCGCGGGCCTCTTGCGACCACCGCGGCGGACACGGATGCGGTAGATAACGTAGCCCTGCTTGGCCTTGTATCCGAGGCGGCGAGCCTTGTCGGGACGGGAAGGACGGCTGGCGCGGTGGATGACCTTCAGTTGGCGAAGCTATCGATGCACTCTCAGCAATGTTCAACGAGTACATCAATTGAGACTCGGAGACGTCTCGAAGGATTTAACTCATACCTCCCAGCACTGTCGCAATGTTAGCAGAGTTCCAGTCCGAGCTCAATTGTTTGTACGTACGCGAACGCGCATCAAGAAGCGCATCATGTCCGACTGCTTCTTCTTCTGAAGTTCCTCGACATCTAACGGCGGTTTAGCTGGGATCGAGGGCGGTGATTTTGAAGCGCTTACACTTGAGGGCACCCATCTGTAATATTGTTAGTCGTCTTGTTTCAAGTTTTTCGAGAGTTTCGCGGCGGACATACCTTGACTGTTGGTTAGTGATTGTCGACGTTGGCGGTTGTCGAGTGCGAAATCACGAACGCAAAATTGGAGTGTGTGGAAAGTTGCAAGCTAAAGCGCTTGGCGCTAGCCCCACCACACAACAGGGATGCGGACAGCCGAAGCGAATACGGTTGGCCGACAATGCTTTCGAAGGAACTGTCCGTGATTTCCATTCTAGATACACCGATAATTGTCCTGGGCTTTCTGGTCCCTAAGTAATTGTGGCAGTGTGATTTGCGTTAGGTGTGGAGTCTCTCATAACACACCCAGCGATATCCAGCCTCATGAGCCACGGCTTGTAAAGCACTAAGCATCAACGCCCGGGAGTCCTTTGACCATCCTCCTGACACCCCTCTCTGCATAGCGTAGACTCTTCTCCAGCTCGTAGTTCAGCTCCAGCTCGCCTTCATTATCCTGCATCGCCGCATCTCCATCTTCAGCTGTAGCCCCTTCATCATTCTCAACATCAGCACCCAGCACCTTCTTGACATTCCTCAGTGCAACCCGAGCTCCCATCTGCAACTTCTTCTCCGCATCCTGTATGTCTTGGTGCCACGCCTCTGGGACTGGCTCCTCTTGCTCGTCCCGCATGTCCATGATCATCTTGTCGAGCCGCTCGTATTCCTCAAGGAGAGCTTCGGAGGATGAGAGAACGTCGATCACCGGCATGTAGACCGCATTCTCCGTGATTTTGGTGCCAGCGAAGGTAGGTGCCTCGCCTTTCAAGTCTCGATTCAGGGTTGTGAGAGCATTCAGAATGGTAGACGTGATCTCGTCGCGACGGCGTGTCTCCGATTCCTCACTGCAAGCCACGACCGTCAGCCAGATAGCGCGCATTGACCGAGCAAGACTTTCAGATTTTGACTCACGCCTGGTGTACTCGCTGGTCGAGATGCGCCTTCAACCGCTCACGATCGGCGGCAACCTTCGCGCGGAACTGCTGCAGGTCTTTGTCGTCGGTCTTGGGCTTCTTGAGGAGTGATGCCAGTGCGAGAATCTTCCTGGCTCCGTATCAGTAGTGCTTCACTGGGCAATTTGGTGTTGGTAGACTTACTGGCTTTCCGTGTTAGCAGCTTCTTCGTCAGAATTGGCCTCTGCCTCTTCAGCTGGTTCACGCCGATTTGGTCTGCCAGACTGCTTCGGCGACTGAACACGTCGCCTTGCCATTCTGTGAGCTGTTGGCGATGCTGCGGTGCAAATGGGATGGGATGCGTCGAAAATTTGTGGGTCAGTGTTGTGGTGGTGCGGTGAGGTGAGGTACAAACTGGGAAGGCACGATAGTTGTTGAGCTGACCATCACAATGCGAGCAGCACAACCCGGATAGTGAGCAGATAGTTCGCAAGGCCCGAAAATGTCACATGGTGATTTGAAAGTCAGTGCATCAGTGCACTCTTGCACACATTCACGCAAATGTAGCACTGAGATGCTGTAAAGCTTTGTCATTTCGCCAGAGGCATATATCTGAAGAGCATCCCATGAAGTAAGAAAATTTTGTTCCATCCGCACCATAAGACCCATGATGCACGTAAAATGTGGAAAAGCCGTCCGTCGTCGGATAAAAAGCATGAACAAGGGGGTAGTCGAAGTAAACTGGGAAGTGGGCATTGGGAAGTGGGCAGGTGTAAAAGAATCGAGCAAAGTGGAAATGAAACCGAAGCAAAGTGCCGCCATGAAAGAGCCATAGACCACCACAGCTCACAGTACTGACTGAGCCATGAGCTGTAAAGCATGAGCCATGAAGATGGATCGTGACCTGTTAAGCAGCAGCAATATCCTTGCTGCAAATATCCCATGATTGAGATGTGCCGTGAAGGATCCGTCGCCGAAGTAGTATAAAAAAGAAGAGAGAAATTGAGGATCATTTGGCAGAGCATGGTAGTGGAATGTCCGAGCTCATGAGATCATGAGGTCGACCACATTGGTTCTACCGACTCTTTCCGCTGCAGATATGAAGGAAACAAATGTTCTGAGTGGGTTGCCCATGTATTACTTGCCGCCGAAGGACATGTTCTGCATGGCGGCCATGAGAGGATCATAGCCAGTGTTGTGGGTGGTGCCTGATGTGGCCGTATAGCCATTACCAGGACTACCGGTCGTGCCACCCATGGCCACAGAAGTGCTTGGGGTCTTGTAGTAGGACGAAGCATACTGGTTGTAAGCAGGGCCAGCGGTTGCAGCGGTGGAGGCTTGGCCGCCGCCTGCACCAGTTGTAGAGGTGTAGCCGCCGCGGTAAGCAGGTCCACTAGTCGCAGCACCATAGGCAGGCGAAGCACCATATGTTGTAGGCGGGTAGTAACCTCCATAGTTCATGGGGCTGCCGCTCGCAGTGGCATTGGGATAGGCGCCTGCCTGCATAGGGTAGTTGCCATAGACCTGCTGGTTGAAACGCTGGTTCTGGTAAGGGTTCACGTAGGTGTTGGCCTGGGGATTGTAGCTCGGGAGCTGGTAGGAGAAGGCATTGTAGCCATCATCGTAGCCGCCCTGTGGAGCCTGCTGGGCATTTCGACCTGATCTCGATTAGCTGCGGATAGTGTAGGGAAGGATCAGCGAGACTTACCATACTGGTGATGGGCACGATGATTGTTGTTACCGAAACCTGGACCCACAGCGAAGGAAGAGTTGCCGGCATGCGAGCGCATGATGGCCCCAGGTCCAACAGCCGAGGGAGGCTGCACCTGCATGTTTCCTGCGGGGTTGATGACAGAGGCCGGGTTGATTGCCGACATCCAAATGCGCACTTTGTACTGCTTGAAGAGGTCCGTAACCAATTCGTTGAAGTTGACATAAGACTCCGCATAGTAGTAGTACGTCAGCTTGTGATAGTCACTAGGCACTGTCAGTATGGGAGCACCATGAGAAAAGTGACAACTTACGCTTGGTACTCGGCATCCAAGATTTCCATGTTGAGCTTGTGGTCAGCAGCCTTCTGAGCACCACATCGCTTAGCCTTGGCTTCCTGGCCCTCTTTGTCGCGCAGGCCCATGATCTCATGCTGCTGAGCAAGGCGCTTGATCATCTTAGGCTTGGTCTCCTGCTCGGGCTGGTTGGTCATGCCAGTGACGTTGGAGCCGGACATCGCGTTCGGGAAGCCGTTGGCACGGGCGAGGGAGCCTAGCATGCCAGAGTCGTTCGAGTTTCCAGCCAGAGAGTACTGAGAGAACATGACCAGCCAGCGGAAGTGCTCTTCGTTGGCATGAGCCTTGTGCCTCCGAGCCTCCTCCAGGCTGATATCGGCATGGGTAACTTGGCCCAAGTCGCATCCACGATCACCTTCAACAATAACGAGATCACCGCAGCGAATCTCAAGACCAGTGTTGTCGAACAGGTAGTAGATGTCTGCGCGCGAGCACTTGAACGTGACAACGAACAGGCGACGGCCAGGGCGACCAAATGCATGTGGGACGGCGTAAGGATTGGGTCCTCCTGCAGACATGGCTGGGTTCGGAACCACCGGGTCGGGGTGAGCGGCCGAAATGGCTGAAGCATTGATGGCGCGCGAAGCAGGACCGTAGCCAGCGAAGTAGGCGGTGTGATCAAACGTGTCGGGATATTCGGGAGACTTGGACTCCTGGCGAGGTGAGACTACCTCTTCGTCTTCCTCTTGGGTGTTGCTCAAGGTCGGAATGGGAAGGTTAGAAGTGTAGCCACTACCGCCGTAGTGCGCGATAGAGTGTCGACGACCGAGGGCATCGGCGCCAAGCATCGGAATATTGTCAGTGGCCCACTGTTGCTTCTTGGGGCTGTCGACAATCTCTACTTCATGTTCGCGACCCAAGATCGAGACGTGTTCGCTGAAACGGCGGGTGAGCCCATGATTGGGATGGTTCACGTTGGCCTCGGGGTCATCCATCTCTTCGATTGCGTAGTCTGCAGTGCCGTAAGAGGTGTTGCGCAGACCAGCAGTGGTCTTGCGGCGGTGCTGTGACACGGGCGAACCGGTGGATGTCGCACGGTTGCGAGCGCGGGCGTTCTCGACAGCTGCTTGCTTCAACAGTGCTTGGTTTTGTTCACGCTCCCAGTAGCCCGCAGGAAGGCGTACACCGTGCTCGGTGCCGTTCAGAGACTCGACCTCGTCGGTGTCGTCTTCGCGTAGCTGCGAGAGACCCAGACCGGACTCACCAAGGAGGCTTGGCTTGGACGGGCGGTGGCGGACGTTGGTGCGCAGATGGGCGCTGAATTTGCCTACCGGGCTGTTCTCGATGTCACCTTGTCCTATACTATAAGACTGCGACCGGACAGCCTTGCGGAGAGGCAGGTGTTGTTGCTGGTTCAGCAGGAAAGCGATACCACTGTCGATCTCGATGGTGGTGGGTGACGGTAGAGGTCGCTCGGGACCAAAAGCCGAAGTGGGGGAAGGGACAACCTCACGCAGCCGACTGCCCGATTGACCGCCTGAGAAGCTGTTCGTATTCCACGCGAACGAAGACGTGCTAGGACGAGGCTGCTGTCCGAGATCGAGCGTTGGCGTTGCAGGTTGTGGGTCTGCAAACGAAGTCGCGGGGAGAGAGTTCTTACGGTTTGGCTGGATGTCATGCAGCCAGCTTGACGAAAGACGTCGACCACCAGAGTAACTTCCAGGGGCTTGGCGAATGGGGGGACGCACGTGGTCGCGGTCCTCGTCGCTTGATGCCAAGACATCGCTGTCGGGCGTCGGACGGCGCAGCTGCAACTTTGACTTGTCGAGAGATGGACCTCCGACAGTCAAGTTGCCCTTGTACGCAGTGGAACTCATGTTGCTGAATTCGGTCTTGTGTACTTGTTCTCAATTAGCACGAATAAGTTTCACGGCCGACATACAAACATACCGTGATTCTTAAGGTTAGGGATGCACAGAATACAGTGTCGTCTATACACACTGTCTCTTCACAGGGTAGATATACGTCTTGCACACTAACAATGTCTTAGAGTGTGGCACACAATGCTGCAAAATGTTGATTGTCGGAAGAGTGTGTGAATGAGGAACAGACGTTACCTATGAAGGTAAACAGCTTATATGTTAGAGCGACTCTAGTGTAAAGTGGCGGTGACCGCGGGATAGGCAAGGTAAGAGAAAGTAGGGTAAAGGCAGGGCATCGCGGACATATGAGCCGCCCCTGATGCCTAGGCGGTGAGGTACGCCGAATATGGTGGCAGGGCAAGAAGGGTGAGAGAGAAGGGTCGAAACTTACAGGTGGTATGATGGATGATGCTGCAGGTCGGGTACAGCTAAGATGACGGATTCTTTGGTGTAGCAGTACTAGCGGCCAGATTTGAAGCTGGTGTTCTAGCAGTGCACTGTGGACAATTTGCTGTTCAGCCTGGCGTGGTCAGCATGCGTACTTCGTTGCGTTGAGTGCTGCGGGTAAAGCGAGCCTCGTCGAGCTCGACCATGGTATGGGGACAAGGATGGCACCGCGCTCGCAATAGAGTGTGTGGGGGAAGTGTAGCAACTCCCAAACAGGTGGAGTTGAGAAGAGTGTGGAGAGGACGCGTGTGAGTGTTGCAGTACGTGTTACTCACCTGCGGTTGCTGCTTTGACGGCACGGTGCTGAAACTGGTGTCCAGCTGCCCTCGACAGAGGAGTGGAAGCAGGAGATGCAGCTCCTAAGGAGGTGCTCAAGGAAGTGTAGCTGGGGTGGGTGATAGGGTGTAAGGGAGGAGATGGGTAATTCTCAGCGGAGGCAGGTGCCTGCCAGATGCTGGAGCAATTGCCTTGCCTTCCTGATGCGAGGAAACGTCCAGGAGACTTGGAAGAGCTTTGACAAGGCCCACAGATAGAGCCAGATGAAGATCCGATCGAGCTGAGCTTGATGGAAGGCAAAGGACTGGGGGAAAGAGTGGTGTGGATGGGTGGAGGAGAGAGAAGGAAGAAGAGGGGAGAGAAGACGGTTGAGCAAGACTGCGGGGGACGCTAGGCGCGCAAACAGGTGACCAGGTGGCTCGAGTGTCGCCTTGATGCTGGTTCGTTGTTGAAGGTCGACGGCAGGAACGTCCGTCCAGGAGTGGCTTTAGAAATTAGTGCTGCGAACAAACGTGATTAGCTTGGGCATGAATGAGTCGATGCGAACGAGAACGATCGGGTAGCCATCCCGCTGATTTGATGCCCTGAAAAAGAGCTGACGAGATGCGTTGGTGTAGGCTCCTTTGGTGTGGATGATACTCCTCCATGCACATCGTCCCCTCGCACAAACCCCATTCGCCTGCACAGCACCACCAATCAACAACGATGATTTTGGCCCCAATGTGAACGTCGCCATGCTCTTCTTTACGAGCGGAGTCTTCTTGTGCGCTGTGCAGTCATCGCAGCTCTCTTTTGGCGGCAATGAGCCAGAAATCCCACGCTACAGGCTCAGCAACCCCTCAATCCTCGACCCCCACCGACCCGACACACCGGCGTGCTGTGAGAGCAGATGCAGGAGGAGTATGAAGTCCAAAGGTGCAAGAAGAAAGGGTTATGCCATGGGCAGAGAGAAGAAGAACAGCTTGGCTTACCTTAATGACAGAAACTTCTAAACGAATTCAAGCGGCGGCACGCGGGTATCGAACACGAACACCTTCTATTCAGACAAAGAACCGTATATCCTATAGATGGAATCAGCAAAGAGCCCTACTACATGGTGGCAGCCCGTCGTCGCTTACGCGATGCGAGCAGAGAGGCTGGCAGCAACCCGACACCGGCGCCCGCGGCATCGAGGCTCGGAGGGGTAAAGAAGACTACAACATACCAGGCAGGTCTATCCCACAGTGGTACTCGTACCGTCTATTCGTAAAACCGATGCGAAAAGCGACTGGTGATACAGTCAGCCTCAGCACCACGATCTCACGATGTCCTCCTCCAGCCGCCTCGAAGGGCGCGTACCTCAAACGCAAACAACGCGCCAACCTCTTGATCCGGTCTATAATCCCTAGTCTTTCTCGCAAAGAATCTTGGAAAGAAAGATGATACACTATGGCATCGGTCGTCGCATGGAAGTTACACGGGCCGGCAATCAGCAGGGAGGCTCTAGGGCATCAGAATGTGGGGAAGCGCCACGCTCTAATGTCAAGACCGACCGTCGATCGAGACCAGTGTTCGGATGGATGCGCACACGAGCACTAGAACGAACACATCGCCGCCCTGTATCCCGAGCGACAGAGGAGGTTGATATTAATGGGAAGGTCGTCCACAGCGGCCAGATCGACAGCTGGTAGGGTTTCGCCTTGGCAGCTTTCCGAAACGTTGGAGGAGAACTTCGTGGCAAGACACCTGCTGCGCCGTGTTGTCAGATCAGGAGAGGAACTTGCAGCGACAATGGCGCGACCGGCTGAAGGCGATCCGGGAGCAACCGATGTTTGCTTGTCGACTGGATGAAGAGATGGCGTCGAGGCAAGACACGCATTACAGAGGATCAGAAGAACAGACGAAAGTCAGAAACGCTGGAGACACCCAACGCCTTTGAGGCTTCTGCAGGCTCGCACGGCTGGCCAAGGATCAGGGGCTGTCGACGAACGATGCGCAGGAAAATGCGGAGACGGCCAGGCCAAGTGTGGCTAGCCGTGCATGCTTCAGGCGAATAAGTTCCAAATTGCTGCGCAGTTGGGGGGTAGCGAGACCACGGGACAGCACGGATGAACATCGAATCATCGCTCTCTGGCAAACTGCTCGTAACACCCTTCAACACTTTTCTCCCCCATCAGTTCTCATCGGACTTCATCGTCGACTCCCTGTCCAGCTGACGATCGGCGCTGCATGGCTCCGTGAACTAGTTGATACAGGGTTCTTCTGAAAGAACCCCTCTTTTCTCTCTTCCGTCTGGACTCGGTCGGGCCCGCTGGGTGGACACCATCTCTTTCAGGGCGCTGGCCATGCTTCCTGCACGCCATCCTGCTTCGCTCCAAGCCCATCAGAAACGACCCCGCTAGACAATACTTCAGCAGGCCGACATCTTGACTAAAGGCCAAGCCATCGACCCTGGATGCGCTGACTGTCACGCACCCCTTGTTCGACACGACATCCCAGGACCCCAACATTTGTATTCATTCGACGCTGCAATGATTATGCCCAGAATGAAGGAATTGAAGCCGCACCCCTGCGCGTCTTCAACCTCGAACATCGTGTTGAGTCTGCCATTGCATCGCCCCCTAACGCTAACTATCCACGATGCTACGCAAAGCTACTGATAGTTCGCGAGGTGTTTGCCTCAGGTAGCTACCAGGGTGCTACAGCACGTCTCGTGCTGCTGCTCAGCACACGAGCACGACATGTTGCTAGGAACTATTCCCGGCCCCGTCGTGCATGTTGGCAGGTCATAGTCTGCCCGGAATGCTCGCCAACCCCGCATTTTCCTGCAGCTGCATTAACAGCAATATCAGTAGCCAAGCTTTTCGGGTACTTCAAGCTAGCGACATGCCGTTCCGGTGGCTGGTGCCGACCTGCAATCGACTGACTTTAGGCTTCGAAGTACGTACTTCGGTTGATGGCGCGCCGGGGCCGTAACATCGCCCATAGATGACTTTTCCGAGAGGTGTTGAGCCCTCGCCGCCCATATCCTTGCGGTTTTTCAGACGCATCGCGCGATCCTGGTCCACCACAAGAAGCAGTTCCAAGTGTTGAGA
Source organism: Parastagonospora nodorum SN15 (assembly GCF_000146915.1). Lineage (NCBI taxonomy): Eukaryota > Fungi > Ascomycota > Dothideomycetes > Pleosporales > Phaeosphaeriaceae > Parastagonospora > Parastagonospora nodorum. The sequence goes on from NW_001884557.1 coordinate 376,759, forward strand.
GTGGGCCTTGTAGGTACGAAGTTGGAGTTATGTCTGCTACCAATAGGCTTGTCCACGGCTACAGGCTGACTTGTCCCGAATGGCCCACATGCCGAGCCGTAGAGGTTCTCGAAGGATGATTCGAGACAGTCTTCCTACCCGTGCCTGTTTCTTTTTGTCCAGTCCCGTCACTTCTCTTTCCCGAAAGATCATGCGCGTAATATGTATGTCGATCTTCCGTGGTCCTGTAGCTTGCTGCAAGGGACTGTTGCGGCGCGTTCGGGGATGGCTGCATCGGATACGCGGCGACGAAGGGGCGAGCATCGACGATTGATGGGCGATCTGTCTTTTCATGGTCTTTCTGTGCGTCCGTGCCATGTTCGTTGTCTATGTGGACAGAGCAGTCGGGGTAGTGGTGTGCTCAATGCTGATGTATTGAGGTCGAGGCCGCTGTCGCTAGAGTAGGTCGGACTCTGTTGTGTCGCGCTCGAGTATATGAAAGAGTTGGACAGGCAACGTACGCGAACCTTAGTTGTGAATCAACGATGGTCGAGCGTATGTAGACCCCAGGGTGGGTGCCGATGCGGGGTTGGTGGATATCGAGATTTCTTTGAAGATCAGCATGGCGTCTCTGTTGTTCTACGCGCGTGCTCTACACTCCGCAAGAGGTCAATTCGCGGTTTGTATGATTATCCGTTGTCGGGCGAAGAACGCGCGCTTTCGACGTGGTGTTGAGGCCAGAGATGCCGCGGGCCTTGAAGGATGGGGGTATGGTCTCATGCTTTCATCCTCGAGGACTATACAATGTCAGGGCTACAATAGTCTAAGTCAGGAGACGCGGTTTTGGTGCCACAAAGAGTACGCGTGCGGTTATGGTGTAGGACCGCGCGGAGTTGGCGGAGAACTTGGAGGCTGAAGAAGTTCGTCCCACACCACCAGGGCGCTTGATGGCCCCGAGCTTTCAAAGGAAGATCACATAAACAGCAAAGAATTCAAAGCCGATGCTGCGTAGGATGTGGATCGCGAGGCGGACGTGCTGTTGACGCCGGGGTTGGGGTGGTTGTAATGGCGGCGATGGAGGCTGAGGATGTTGGCCAGGCTCTGAGGCAACATCCCGGCGCCACACCTTTACAAGAGCAACAAAACAACATCACAGTACGACCCTCGATGCTCTATGCATATCTCAGGGGTAATGCAAGGCTCAACATCACCCGCCTTTACCTCACTTAGAGTCGACATGGCGGCAAATTCAGGAAATGTCATGGTGCCTTGGCAGGTGCTTTGGTTGCTAGGAGGGATAGTGCAGGTGATGCATCGCTCTCACCTTAGCTCTGCTGCTACTACATTCTCATTCACAGGCGCACAAGGGACTCCTATGCTACCAGCAAGGCCCGCTTATGTCCCCTGGGTGAGCCTGGTCGACCCCCTCTTCTTGCTCACCTGTTTGTTCATCTGTCTGAGCTCCTCCGCAGTCGCCACACACGTTTCTCGGCTCCAAATCACCCCCACCATCGTCTCCCGAGTCGAAAATACCGCCAGACCCACCCTCTGAGTCTTAGATCCTACATTACCGCAACCGCCCAACCCACAAGATCACTCCGTCCTCTTACGCAATACCATACAATGACAGGACTAGCTTGTGGACTTGATAATCTCATCTCACACAGCTCCTGTCCCCCGTGAGCGTGCGCGGAGGGTCTCATCAGATCTGTTGTCACAGCCCCGCGAAGATCTCATCCGCCTTGCCACGCTGCCGCGAGCAAGATGGGAAAACTTGCGATCCCTGCACCGAATCTATGGACACCATCACGGTGGCAACAGACTCCTGATTCCTTATATAGACATTTACAGAAGATTCTCCAGCATTAGGACATCTCTGCGACCTCTCGCCGTAAAAGTTTTGCCCCGCCGGCCCCCGCTTCCCACCACACACACATTTTTTATCACCAGGATCACATAACGAAAAGATGTACAATACAGAGCACAATCAGGCATTCACAGGGTCACGCGCAACGAAGGGGTATAAAGGATGAATTGATCCGACTATTGGACTACCTTCCTTCTCGCCCAGATCGCTATCGAGCGCTTCCAGTGGCGCGTCGAGTATATCCTTGGTAGGTGCGGTAACACGCAAAGGTTTCGCTCAAGGGTCAACAAGGGAAGACTCAGAGGCAAGAGCACTAAGAGACACAGCGACTCGAGCGTTGACACCAACTCTAGTAGCTTGAGCCACTCGTTAAAACGATAAGCTCTGCGCAGCCTCATACCGACACCCGCACACCTTCTTGAAGCCTCCTTATTGGTACTTGAAGGTATGTGCCTTGGTTAATAGTCCTTGGGCCGTCGGAGATCAATCCATCAAGGCATCCTCCTGCCTGGCAGTGATGGTTGCCTGATGATCCGCTCTTAAAAGTCGCCTAGACACAGACTCTTGTCTTTGCAATACAGATACGGGCTGGACATTCCATGTCTCATTAGCTTTTCTAAACCCCAGCAGCTTGCGCTCCTTCTTCTCTGTCTCTTGTGTAGTCTCATACAACCCATTTCACATCTTCCGCTCCGTCACACAAGCTGTCCATCTTGTCAACGTATTGTGGTAGACGATCTAACATCCAACCTGATTGAACTTCATCTGTTTCTTGTGTCCCATCCTGCCAGCGAACGCATTTGCTGGCTGCGACCGAATACTCCAGACATGATTTCCATGCTTCCTCACCGAACCGAACCTCATCTGATGTAAAACATGAGTTGGTAGCGTACTTGTACTGCAAGCAAGTGGCCTTGGTCTGACACAAAGCACGACAGTCATCCAAGGATGTCGTATTGCCTGGCTCGAGATTGACAGATAGATTGTCCCAATTGTCGTGTCTCGTAGCAAGTCTCGGCAGGATAAATTCCTTGAAAACGACTCGATGGGACAACGCGCCCTTCCTCTTCCGTTGCCATGCTTGTTCAAAATCCCACAGCTGTCGCACATCTGCATCGCGCATGTGATGGTAAGTGATGGGAGCATAGCACCAAGGTCTCCTCTCGACCTTCAACACATTATGATCGAGCGCTGAGACCGGATCCCCTTGGAAGTGCGGAAAAGCCCAGAATAACTGCACGCCAACGTCTCTAAGCACCTTGCCCAGAACCATATCGCCTGCCCAATTCTCAGTCGTGTATTGATCATACTCGTCGATATTATCTCTCCAATGCTCCGTAACCTTGCGCATCGCTGCGGCGGACAGCGCAAATCCGGACCCGCCGTGCGCGAACAGTACGTCGCCAATGAACATGTGCTTCCCAATGTACAGCTCCTTGCTGGCATCGAGTTTACCCAGGTACGCTACGAGGTTCGTCCACATCAGGTAGGTGTCAGCTTCTACGAACACGAACCACTTTGCGTCCGGTCCATGGCGAAAAGCCCTATCTACCATTGGCAGGAATTTGAACTTGTCGAGCTTCCATGAGGGGTTCTCTAGTGATCCGGAGGGTCCACTACCAGAATGTTCTGTGGGAAGAAGACTGCTTCGGCCTCCGATTTTCAGGTCAGAGTATAACTTGAATTCGGGTGCTGAGCGTTTGAGGTCGGAGCTGACTTCGTCTAGCACATCGTGGATTTTGTGGCCTTGGATTGCTCCCTCGTAGTCGGAGTAGATGACATAGTTCGGAACGCATTTCAGTGTCGTGTCGAAATGCACTGGTAGCTTTTCGAGAGCTTCTGTTGCGCCTGTGCGAAGGACGACAAGAATTTCGTCTGTGATCGGAGCTGTCGGGCACTCCAAAGGATGCAAATCCAGTTGATAATGGATATCGAACTTCGCCGTGGGAACGAAGCGCTCATAGAAAAGAACAAAGATCAATACAAGTGCGGTGATTATCTTCAAATGGCCATATCGTCGTACGGTAAATGATGATCGCATAGGCTTTTCCCAATGTGGCCGTTTTTCATTTCGCGTCTTGGAGATCATGGTTGAAGCTTGTACACCATCAAGTTTCGCTCACGAGCAAGAATACAGGCTCATGACTTATGGATACCCCTTTGTTACCCTCTGGGTGGGCCGAAATTTAGGTTAGGCGCTTACAGCTGTTATATTGCGGCGTGGTTCGCACTGACTTGTCAACATTGCAGGGGTGGAGAAGGCGGGCGGCTACGCATACTTGCACTCAGACTGTTAGCTATGAGGATGAGCCTGCAGCCGCATTCGAAGCTCAGGAACGCTGCGCGTAGCTGTAAACTATTCAAAAAGCAAATTTTTGGTACATTGCACCATGGTCGGTTTTCGTTGCAGTTCACCCCACGGGAAGACCGTCTCGTAACAGAAGCGCAATATATACTCTATACTGAGCGCTGGCTATTGCACTCTCAATCTGCGTCATGTGCATTTGTCTGGCATAGCTGCATCAGAGGCGAAAGAGAGAACAAAGTCAGGCGGTTGATAGAGTGAGACCAGTGACGGACGGGGTGAGCACCACGGAACGGATGAGCAGCATTTACGAGCGACCTGTGGTGAAGAGAAAAAAAATCACAGATGGCATGATGGAAAACATCATGTCTATCGTCGTCAGAATTTTGTACTTCGATGAGCATACATACCGGATTAGCGCCTCCATCTCCACAACCTTCATATCATCCAAACAACGACAGCGCCAAGTCATTTTGTGCAATGCATGCAATGTTCCGCTCCCTGAAACAGTATTTCCCGGTGTCACGTCGGTGACTTCACATCGATTGGTCGCGTCAATACGACCTTCATTTTGACATCGAAGCTAGAAGAGGCACAGCAGTTAGGCAAAAGGGCATCGCCCCGCGACCTGCATGTTGTCTTGCCTTGCCTCTTTGTTATTTTTGAACGGCCCCTACCGACCCATACTGCAGCAATGTGGCGAGCTATCTTGTTCCTTACGCTCATTTTCATACCGGCGGTATGTGGTCAGATGACCGTCACTCCCATCTTCTCGGATGTTGCAACCAATTCCTCATTTGGCGCCTTCACGTCGCCCAATGAAACGCACCATGCTTTTGTAGCGAACGAAACTATGACAATAAGTTGGAGAACCTCTCTGGACGCGATATACCTCGTCCTCTACCAACGGGACATTCTAGCAGGCTTGCCTATAGAACGTAGTAAGCACATGAGAACGACCACTTATAACAACTGGAATATTCACCCCTGCAGTCGACAATCCGTCCGAGGGCGAGACGCTTTGGAAACCCTTTAGTATAGAGACAGGTCCTGGCATTTCATCCGAATTCGTCTTTCGAGCCGTCGTTGAGGGCGGCGACAGTTCAAAAGAATTCTGGTCGCCAACGTTCTCTATACTGCGGGATAGGGATGAGTTAAACTCTTTACCGACATTGACAGCGACACCAGCGTCCACACGCATAGCATCGAACATCCAGGAAACAGGCCCCCGGTTCGTAAGCGGAAGCAACTCCCTATCGACTCCGACTGGAGGACTGAGTATAGGTCTCACTATCGGTCTTGCAGCTACATTCACCGCCGGATCCGTTGCCATTGTGGTGTATCTGCTTTACTTTTTGTACAAGAGGAGGAAACACAAGGCGAAAAATCTTAAACTCAGTCCTGCAGGCTCACACGATCCGGACGCTGATCTGCCAGAGTTGTGCACGTACCAGCCCGTACCACATGGATCACCAGGAAATCCGGTTGAGATGGAGGTAAAGCCAGCAGAGATGGAAGGCACAAGGACGTATGCTGAGTTGCCGGCTGAACCGAGGGAGTTGCCAGATGTTCGAGACTTGGACGAGCTTGTCATCGAGCGCCATGGGTAGTCTAAGTAAAAAAGAAAACAAAACTGCATGCAAAATGTTCGTTGAGTGTTCTGCTTCTTGCCGAGTTGGTGAATTCGTGACTTAGAGGTAAGATACCTAGGCGTGATTAAGAATGATCAAAAGGCAGTTCCGATCATTGCATGCATATTTTCGATTCAACCCGGTTGCATTGCCCACGTGACTTCCCCATTCGAGGCATGGATGAAGTACTCACCCGTCCAATCCAGAACCCACAACAAAAACAGCAAGCTCACCGCCAAAATCTCAGCGGTAACACTGGGTCGGCGATTCTTAAATGTGATCAGTATGCATCGGGGCGCTCCGAGGCGTGAAACGCACGTATACCGTGATGATTGGCCAAGGTGAACTTTACCAAGTTGTCGGGTGCGGCGCAGCACAGGCGAAAAGGGACAACGCCCCGACCACGACTTGCATGTTGTCCCACTTGCACCATCGCCATCATTGAAATGACTCTTTTGAAGTGCAATCATTGGAAGGTAACAGCATTGGTATAGGTGGTACTGTGGAGCTAGCGTTTGGCATCACTGTTGCCTCCAAGATTTCCGGTCATCTTCATGCCTTATTTTTGTCAAAAGAATACACTCAGGAAACAAATCTAGAAATGGGGTTTTACGTGTTCAATAAATATGAACACTCACGTCTTCAGATTAGCACATGTGATGGATAGATTGAGTCAGTCCGACTCGGGATCTGCGAGACTTCAAAATGGCAGTGCAAAGTACCCATTGTGTGTGACAAAGCCCGCATAGAAATCCCCACACTACCAAAGACACTCACGATTCACCAACCTCGCATCCAGTAGTGGCGCCAAAGTCGGTGCTACAACGCATCTATATCGCCGACCTCGCGTGGATTGGCTGCATGAAATGGTCATTTACCAAGGGGCATATGTACAGTTGCGGCGCAGCAGAACAACCAAAAACACGCTGGGACCCGGCGCAGCAGTCATTGTCTCATTTCTGAATTTTAAAATTGTCCTCAACCATAGGATAGGGAAGCAAAGATGTGGCGAGTATTACACACGCTGTTGCTTTGCAGTGTCCTTACTGGGCCTGAAATGCAAGTTTCGGCAGGTATCTTACAGGAGACGGGTATATTCTCTACAACACCTACCGATTCCAAAAACGGATCCTTCATATTGCCGCGAGCGTCCGACCTCGTTTTCCTCGACCGTTCGATAATCAACATATCGGTGACAGCCGATTTCGATGTGGCCGTGATAATGATGTTTCAGCGCGGCCAGAAAGGGGTCGATATGACGACAGGTAATTGGGTTTACAGTAAGTTGTCACACGCAAAGATATCCATAACAGGGAGATTTGACTGAAATGACTAGTTTACCCACGTGCAGTGTCTTGGGCGCCTCTCAACATCTCGTCTGAGGACCCGACGCTTCCCCAAGAGTACGTCTTCATCTGCCTCGATGCAAGAAGATACGAGGATGACATCTATTATAATTACACCCATCCGGAGTCATTTTGGAGTCCAGTGTTCAAGATTACGAATGATACAGCGGCAGTCTTGGAACAATCCGTCTCGGTTTCATCATCATCTCCGACTTCCACTCCTTCACATACAGCACCGGAGTCTACAAGCACACGCGCATCCGACGGCGATTCCTCATCCGCCAATATTGCTCCCGTCCCAAAAGGTGGTCTTAGCTCCACTGCCAAACGTGATATCGCATTGGCCGTATCACTCACCCTCAGCGGCGCCGCAATGTTCGGAGTGGTGCTTTTCTTACTCCGTCGGAGACACCAGAAACAAAAAGCTGCCAAGCTCTCGCCTGCAACTTCTGTGCCAAGTGAACAACCACCTGTCGCAGAATCGCATTCATATCAAGCGGTGCCGGGGCAAACGCAGGAGAGCAAACACACGTCGGAAATGCCGTCAGAACTATCCGCAGAAGGGAGGGTGCCGCGTGTGGAGGATCTGGATGAGTTGGTCACGGGGAGGAGGAAATGACTGAAGAAATGAGACACACTTCATTTCTCATTCTACCTTCAAGCGCAGCTACACATCGACATACCGCATGTTTCGTCTCGAATTATACCCCAGCTGCCCTCATATTGTCACAAAGGCACGAGAACGGAAGAATATTCATATCTACGAAGCGAGTCAGAAGTGCTTAAGTTCCGATGAACGGTTTAAACACCTCATCTTTTGATCTTCCTTCATGCGCAGCCATACAGCAACAGATGCTCATTTTCCCGTCGATGCACCTCTTCCTCCACGGGATACACTTGATAATCTGATTATTTGGCGAGGGCGAGGAAATGGATGGAGTCTCGCCAACTCCAGTTCATAATCGCCAAAAGAGTAGGAATCGAGCAGTGACCGCTTATACCGGAACACTTCTGTCTAATCAAACGAGTCGGGAGCGCAGCACATCCACACTTTATTCCAAAATACGCAACACTCGATCTTTAAGCGTACGTGATTAGCTTCGAGCGTGCGGTTACCTCTTCTTTCTCGCGTTGCACTTCGATTCGTTATCCGCAGAGCGACAGAGAAATGAGCAACGACAGCTCATGTCGGGACAACAAATCTCTTCTCGGCGATTGAGGTTGAGGCGCAGAACATACACCCTCTGACTCTCCGCGAGTATTCAACAGTGCATCTTTACTAGAGTGCTAATCCACCTCTTCGATCTCGCAACACACGCCAGCCGACGTTGTCCTTGATTACCGAAAGGAGGCAATGAATCATCGCTCGTGCGTCTTGGGCGAACGGATGCTGAGCAGTGATGGCTCATAATGAGACAATACCCCCTTCTCATCTAGTGAAATACGGCTGAAATTCTTCATCCTTCCATCTCCACGCGCAAGCCCACAGCAACACACACTCGCGCGTTCATCCAACTCTTCCTTCTTCGCCGGACCTTCCTTCACCACGGGGGCAGCAAATAAAACGACCAAAGCTCTTGCATCTGCGACCTGGTTCGCCAAGCTGGCTCATACTGAGACATCACTCCCACCTCTTCTCCTGAAGACAAACATCAACACTCCTTCCCTCCCTCTCCGCACACCAAACCATGCTCCTCCCGGCGCTCCTTTATCTGCTCCTCGCACGACACGTCAGCGCCCGCGGCCCCTTCTTCACCCCCTCCTCCACCGACACAGAAACAAGCTGGTTCCTCACGCCTCCGCCATCCGCCCGCGCCCATCTCGGCTCCACCGTCAACATAACATGGCACTCAGACCGCGCCGAAGTCCGATTGCTCCTACACAAGCGCGGATACACAGGAGCGCAGTACATCGGAGGTAAGCCCACCACCATTCCAAAGTAGAAAGAAAAGAGTTGATAAGCTAACAATCTAAGATGTCGTAGAAAACCGCTGGTTCGCATGGACCGTCTCGTCTGACTTCGGATCGGATGTCAAGCAGCCGTTTGCGCTGCAGGCCTTGGAGCCGGCGGGTGAGGGGCAGGACTGGTGGAGTCCGATGTTTTGTCTCGTGGAGGCGGAGACGAAGACGGCGGCGAGCGGCGGCACTTTGAGCTTGGGGGCATCGACGGCAAAATCGACTTCTTTGGGCACGGCGGTGTGTACTTCACTCCGCGTACAATACACCCTGGCGCCAGAGGACGATCCTGGCAGCAGATTCGACCACGAGGGCTTAGAGATGCGACGCATTGCTGGTCTTGTTGCTGGCGTTGTACTAGGTTCAATCGCGGTCGTGTTGTGCTTAGCACTATGTCTCTGGAGGATCCGGCGCAGACAACCAGGAGGCGCAAGGGCATCGACAGCCGCGCGTGGCGACGAGGTGATCAAGACTGAGACTCGTGCTGAATTACCCGCGGAGAGAAGTGTGCTGGATGTTAGTAATTTTGATGAATTCGCGGCTCGATATTCGTAGATATTGTTATGTTTGCGAACACTGTTTGATTTGAGCCATGCAAAGTGTCAACGAACAAAGTTTTGAAATGTTCATGGTATATTATTAGCTAACAAGGTATTATTGCATGTCGCTTAGAACGATAACGCACGCGCGCAAACTCCTTCATCGATGGTATACCCAATCCTTTTCCGTTCCTCCCATCGTCCCAACATGAGTGCATCAAGCAACCCATAAATCGTATCCTACAGACATACCCGAGATCATAACGGGCGGACAATGATCCGATCACACAGCATCGCTGGCGTCGGTCCGTGTATTCCAGCTCGAATCCGAGTACACATTACAGGCGTCCTAGACCTGGCTCATGGAGGGTCCGCCACGGCGGATGCCGCCGCGCATGTTGACGCCGCTGCCGCTGCCGTTCATGACGTTGATGGCGAGGGTTGCGACAAAGGCGGCGAAGCCGAACCAGAGGAAGGCGCAGGTGGCTTGCGCCTGGCGGCAGTTTTGCTCGGTGTTAGCCGAGGAGTTGCAGACGCCATTTGAGGTGGTGTAGGCCTGGGGTGGTATTAGTCATGGATAATTTCGAAGAGGTGGATATAGTTTCGCATACCCTGTTCGAACAGCTGTGCGCGCCGAGATATGCGGCCAGCGCAACGGCGGCGCAGAACGAGAAGAGCACGCTCAGCGCGTCCATGGCGACATCGACAATGGGGATGCTGAACTTGTCGATAAAGGATGTGGGGATGAAGTAGATCAGAGACAGGAGCCACCACAGACCCACGAAGAGCGAGTAGTTGACGATGCTGTGGGTTCCGTTGTCTGCGCGATCAATGTTGTTGGCCATGAAGGCCACGACGAGGATGGCGCAAATAAGCTGTCTTCATGTTAACGAAGCTCTTCAGCTTAACAGTGAAGAATCGCGTACCTGCCAGGCCCTCAGACCGGTAATAAGAGCTCGCGAAACCATATTTGCTGTTTATGTGTATATTTTAGATGCAACAATGCGATCAAGGGTCCTGCAGTGTGGGTATGCGGAGAAAGTCTGTGAGGAGATTGAAGAATGATCTGCTTTGCTGCGGGTGCGGCTGGCCATATATTGCGTTAGCGGGAGCTGTGGCTTCAGTCAAAGTATGCAGCGTCATCGGCTGTGGAAGGAACTCCTCGACTCGACCGGTTACGTCAGAGACCCTGACGACTTTGCCGCCAAAGAGCCAATCCGACGCGCCGACGGTTCCGGATAGGGACGGAGCCTACCTTTGAGCTGTGCCGATCTTTGTTGTGATGCGCGGTATTGAGATGATCTTGGGAGCTGGAGGGGATGTAAGATTGTGCAGATGCGCGCATGGTTCGGCGCATCAAGTGTGTTATATCTTTTCCCCGTGGCTGTGAACATCCCCCGCACGATAAGGCTGTTCGCGTTACTGTGGCAGTTGCGTTGCTTGAGCGATGATGCAAATCACGACAGGGATTAGCCGTAAGCGGCCGCAGAGGAAGACGCCGTCCACACGACCGCATCACAACTTCGCAAGTCTCCGGCGCACGCTACTGCAGTCTCTTACGTAGCTGCGCAAATATTGTCTATGACATCGCATGTCATCCAGAACCTCAGCGACCGCCGGTACCAGCGTGAACTCGAGTCCTGCTGTCATCAAGCCAACTCCACGGATCGACGACGTGATCGCCAGGAAACGTGCGTGACTTGGTCTGTGTGCCCGTGGTCTGATTTGCATTGATGGGAACTGTCGGCTGGCGAGTCAGAGTGTCTGGAGAGGCCGCCTGGGAACAGCATGGAAACAAGCGTTTCACGAGCAAAACACTGTATTTTTGGTACTGAAGACAAACCTGGATATGGGTTGTGCTATGTCCATGTTTCTTTTTGAGCGCTTCCTATCCTGATGCGCGGAATTGTTGGGTGTTGGATGTTGTATGTCTTGTCTCACGTGACACTATCCTACATCTCACCTGCGCTAGTCTATCCACGCGTCCTAACGACCAGCGCATCCAAGTCCTTCACATTCGGCAACTCCCTCTCAGCCGGAACATCCGCGGAGTTCTCCTTGTTTATGCATGTCATCCGACACAGTCTCCTGACTGTGCTTCTCCGAGATTTGGCCACATTGTCTACCACGCGTCACCGCTGACCGTTACCATATCAATAGCACCTTGCTGACCCATACAAAATGTACCTTACTGTTCGGTAACTCATAGTCAACATCATCACGGTCAGACATTCAATACACGATGTCATTACCCATTAGTCAAGTCAAAAGTCAAAACACACGTGGAAGATCGCGAGAAAATCCAAGGTACACTTTCCCATTGTCACGTAGCTCAGATGTCTTTCAAAAACCGCTTTCCATCTCAACACACCCGTATTTCCACCCTTCCTCTCATTCCCCAAACTGCCGGTGTCGGTCTTACGCTTCCCTCTCTCCTTCCCCGCCGCAAACAAGATACCCGTTTGGGGATTTGTACTTGTTTGCAGGTTTGTTATTTCCTCCACTCCCTTTTTCTTACGAGGTGCCGGTGTCCGACTTAAATCTCCTTCACAAGAAGCTACCCGTTTGGGGAATTATACTTCTTGTGGTTTTCAGCATTCGTTAAGCTTTGCTGTGTGTTGTTGTGCCTGACCAATAGGTGCTGTGTACGTCAAAGCGGTTGGGATGAATAGATAGAGATGGAGATTGTGTGTCGCGCCTGGCCAATGGGTGCGGTGTACGTTTCGCCTTTCAATATCTCCGCGTCCTCAGCGTATCTTCATCATAGATCAAAGTCATCCTCTGAGCTTGAGTCAGGCCAAAAGCGCTTGTACGCAAACGAAAAGGTCGAGTCATCGCCTTCTTGCTGACGCCTCGTCCGACGTATCTTGCTCGGGGCCTCTTCGTACGTATGGACGTTTTCGATGCTGCGCTTGACACCCTTCTGCGGGCCCGCGATCGTGACTGGAACAAGCCTCCGATGAACCTTCTTGATCACGCGGTCGTGAAATGGCACAGTCTCGCGTAGCTCAGGGTCTTCGGAGATCTCGTGGCTCTTGCGCTTGATAGCAAGGGGTCCGAATGGGAGGCCTTCGGGGTCGTCTTTGGTCTTCGGCTTGAGACCACGCAGCTTGGAATCGAGAGATGCGGCCTCGTCTGTCTGCGGCGTGGTTGGGTATCGACATAGACCAAGGTCCTTGAGGAGAAGCGGAGGCGCGTCTGGCAGCATGTCGAGCTCCCTCAGGATAACGATACAGTACGCCTTAAAGGCAATTTCAGTGAGACTCTTTCCGGCGGGTTCGAAGGGCTTGTAGAAGGGGACGACGATTGGGCGGTTCGCACGCTGTTGACGGCGAGCATCGCGACGAAGCTGGATATTCACCATCTCGTTCAGGTTGCGATACTGGGGGCGCTTCTTTGCTTCCTCGGCGATGCGTTCGATGACGTTTGCGATGTTGCGCTTGGTGCCGTTCATGGTGGAGCCGTTGCGCAGCATGTACGCGCGCTCTCGCTCAGCAGTCTGTTCAGAAATTTCCCAGGCCTCGAGACGGATCGGTGGCGTATCGTTTGGAGCGGTGGGATAGCACTGCTCGCAGGTGGAGCGGTCGCAGATGCATCCGGAAAGGTCCTCCATGGGGGTCGTCGCGCAAAGCCACGAGAACTGGTCGAATGTTATACCTAGGAGCGAGTCGATGGCGTCCTTGTATGGCTCGTTGACCATCTGGCGAATCCGCCGCATGTCCTCTGGGGAAGTGCGCATGGGGCGAGCGACTTGGCCATTATGGACCATCATCTCCCGGGTCATCATATCAGTCTCCGGCATCTCGAAGTGCCAAAGCTTCCGGAACACAGGCGTGAAGTCTTTTCCTGGGACGAACTGCGAGAAACAGTGATCAGATGCGACCTCAGGGTCGAGAACCTTGAAGCGAGGCGTCCAGTGGGCGACAGTAAGACTGTTCAGAGCATCGTCGTCCTCGACAGTGATGCTGATAACGCGTGTAGCAGGCTTCCACCACCGCCTGATCTCGTTTTCCTTCATCTCTACCTCAGCATTCTCCTGGTCGAGGATAGTCTGGAGCTGTGCAGTCTGCGCAACCGGCCATCCAGCTCCCTCACGGGCATCTTTCTTCGCCTTTGCAGCCATCCATATCTTCCCAAGCTCTTCATCCTGGGTGACAGCAGCAGCCTTTGCATCCTCGACATCAGTCTTCCACTCGCCGTGTTGCACATCCCAATCCAGCATCGTCTTAACCTCCGGCATGATGTGCTCAACAATCCACTTCTCGCACATCTTCAGCGCGCTCTCAGACTCCCTAACGCGATGAAACAGCTGCACCTGCCTCGAGATATCCAAGTTTTGACAAAATGCAGGCGAGAATTGAGCAAATACCGGCTCGCAATACTTCCAAAGAGGAAAGAAAGTCTGCATCTGCGGCGTCCATGGATAGTAGGTGAGTATGCGCTCCCACTCCTGCTTCTGCGCTAGATAGTCCCCGTGACATGTATCGTACAGCCGCACGTGACGCAGGTAATATGCGCGATCCGCGTCTCCTAGACTGTTCCAGTAGTTCTTGGCCTTGACCTCGCTGCTGGGATATGTAACGCGCGGACCGAGACCCGTACCGACCACGTTATGAACAGCGAGAGTTGGGGGAATGGGAGAGGCTGGTACCACCGGCTCGACGGTGTACCCATAGACGTAGTAGTGCGCACGAATAGACGGAATGTCGGAAATGTTGAGCGTGCTGTGGTAGAACAGTTCGTAGGTCGACTCGACATCAAGGGTCTCGGGAGCGGCGTTGAGCTCGCAGGTCGTGGAGCGGATGCGGAGGAGTACGAAGCCAAGTTCGACCGTGGATGGATCTGGCAGGCGGATGGTGTTGGACTGCTCGGTCTCAGGGGTAACGTCGACGGTGGGCTCATCCCGCTCGACCTGAGGCGTAAAGAAGACGAGCTGCGTGCTTGACTCCTCATCATTGACCTCAGGCGCGACAATAACGAACTGCCTGTCCGCATTACCAACATCCGTCTCTTGATCCAAGATATCAAACTCCAAATCGACGTACTCATCCGAGTCGGAGTGACCATCTGAAAGCTCAGTAGTCGTCTCGCGGATCTGCACAGTGACCATCGATGTCTTTCCGTAGTTGATCTACCAGATGACATTAGTACCAGATATATCACAACACGCCTGTCACAAAGTACATCAGGACGTACCAGGAACCCCGGCTTCTTCGCCAACATCCTCGCGACCTGCATCTCTATGCATTTCCTGAAGAACAAGGATCGGAAGAGAGTGATGTGGAAGTCCCCCAGCCACTTGCTGTTCGTGAAGACCTGGGTAAAGAAAAGCGCATGGCGAGTCAGGGGTAGGATGATCGATGGGTTCTCAACAGTGACGATGGACAAAGTATGCTCGGGAGTAGTATGCCACTCCAAGAAGAGCATTGGCTTGATCTCCTCACCCTTGATCCGAGGAAGACTCCTATTGATGTTGAAGTCCCATAGCCACTTGCTATCCGCAAAGGCCTTGGTGAAGAGGAGCGGATGTCGAGTAAGAGGTAGAGTAAACTCAGGAGTAGGGTGCCATTCCAAGAGTAGCACGTGCTTGGTGTCTTGACCCTCAATCCAAGCAAGACTCATGTCGATAAGCTGGATGCTGCCCGAGAGGAGGAACCGCACCAGCATGCCGAACATGAGGATGAGATGGAAGAGCATGTGACCAGCGCAGCGAGCATAGCCGCGAATGGGGGAATGCATAGTGCGGTGAGCGCAGTGGTTGTTGGAGTTCTCCCGAGTCGGTTGCCAGTGGCAGTTGGTTGAGGGAGGGTTAGTGGGTGGTTGCGATGAAGAGTTGCTCTCCCTGAACGCAGGTGCTGAATATATCCTCGAGGGCGGAGTCCCGTTGCCTGTCAGCTAGCGCCGTGAGTTGCACGGTCGCATCGTGACGGGGGAATTGGCGGCGGTGGTGATCCAAGCGGGTAGAACGGTGCAGGCTCGTGAATCACTGGACGCACGTGAGCCCGGCGGCGACAGGGGGACATTGTGAACGAAAGATGCGGTGCGCGAGGGCGCGAAACTACCAGGAATGATATCGTGCGCGATATGCAGGAGGGTTGTGGGTGGCATACCCTTCACCTACACCACCCCCTGAGCCGACATAGGCATGTGTGACTTCCAACCACGCCACGCATATCGAGACAGATATGACAGCCACGATCCACCCCACTTTGAATTACCATGCAACACCCAATATGGCACCTGGACAGCCTCCAAGTAGCACACCGGCACCCTTTTCCAAGCTCCTCCGCCGCACTTCATCCTCTCTACACACACCCCTCTCCCTCTCCCTCAGCCCAAACCTCAACATACATTCAGCAAATCTGCATCGGTAGCCCCATCGCACTCCCACCAACAGTGCGAAAGATCTCCCCGCCATACACGCGCCTACGCATACCCAACGAAGCCCAGCGCGCGTCATCTTGCTGCGTATGGGAGGAGAGAGCAAGCACCGTAACGTCCAATCAGGACTACATCCCACAGATACATCGTCGTGGGCATTACTCCAAGGCCGCGACGCGATACCGTTATGGCGCGCAGACACGACTGCTCTCAACTCCCGGTCGCGCGGTGCGACGAAAGTCCACATGAAATACATATATAGTAGTTAAATCGAGGTGCATAAAAGCGACAAATAAGGCACTTTGGGCTGATACTAGCAGAGTACTGCAGAACCTGGAACGGTGTGCTGCGGCCGGCGCAGGAAGTTGAGCGTCTAGGGGCATTGATGGAGAGGCAAGCTTTATTCGGCGAAGTTTGATGGCAGCGGGACGACAAGAAAGCAATTATTTGGTGCAGGAGGACAGCGAAGATGTTCACTTGTGATGGCCGCGAGGGTGTAGATCTGAGGAATTGAATGATGATTTTGGAATTGTGAGTGTCAGTGTCAAGATTTAAGGTTGAAGTTCAGTACCCAATTGGTGAAAAAATTCCGGTAAAGGATTGGGACGACGTTCTGGATCTCGAATGTAAATTCAGGCCCGGTCCAGAGGACGACTCACTTCTTCAAAGCACGTTTGGTTGGCGGTTTGGTCATGTCGTGCAGAGGTCGAATGGTCGAGTCAGTCGTTGGAAAGCGCTTCTTTAGCTTACCAGATGGCAGCAATATCGAAGTGAAGGTCAAGGTCTTGAACTCTGCGTAATGATCGATCGCATCACACGTTAATCCATTTTTTCACATCAGCAACATATATTTACCCCGCCAATACGACCATTCAAACATCAAAATCATCACACGTAAAACACGTCAAAATGAATTTTATCCATGATCATTGGTCTGTATCGAGTTATACAAACACTGGATAAAGAAAAAGCCAAAACAACCAAGACAATCTCAAACGCCAATCGTGCGACCACTCGGGTCGATGCATATGCCTCCCAAACGCCATGCCATGAAGAGGAACAGACAAAACTGTACCCTGAAGCAGCCCGATGGCTCTAGTAATCCACATAAACGCCAGAAGGTGAAGAACAAAAAGTGTCGGCAATCATGCCACATTAAACCCATAACGCCATTTTCGTAAAAGCAATATTGCGCAAGTATCTGAATCCCAAAGAGGATCAGAGACTTCATTTATACAAGCCGTAAAAGTGCGAAGTACGTCTAGCGCGAAGGTCCAGAAGGTCCTGGGCGTGGTGCCATAGGCGATGGGTTATACGTCCAAGCGCCATCACGGACAAGACGCTCTCTGGCCTCACGTTCCTTGCGCTTCTCTTCCTCGGTAACTTGGTCGTTGGCCCAGAAAGCACTGCTGGTGCGCTCGCGGAAACGCTTGTGGCGCTCCTTGTTGGGGAAGACGGCCTCCATATTAAGAGGTGCGATGGGGCCGAAGATCTGCTCGGGATCCATGAGCTGCTGGCTGGCGAGCATCTCACGAAGGTTGGGGGTGTTGACCCAGCTGGGCTGCTCGAACTCGTTATCAGAGTCCTCGTCCTCGGAATCGGTCATGATCTCAGGGAGCTTGATATCGTCGCCGTTGGGGTACTGGATCGTAGGTGGAGCAGGCTGAGGCGCGTGTGCGGGCTCAGCAAAGGGAATCTTGCCCTTGGCAAATTGCGCATGAGCATGTCCCGGTGTAATAGGGTTCATCTTGGCCTGCTGCGAGGGTCTCTTAGCAGGACGATGTAGTGTTTCGTCGCCACCCTCAGCCTGGTATGGACGCTTAGGAGGTTTAGCGGGGTTGACAGGCGGGACGTTGATGCGGTTGGCATCCTGGACGGTCTGCATGCGAGAGACTGGGCGAGCAGCACCAAGGTCCGATCGGGGTGGTGCAGTGGCCTTGGGCTTCTCCACAGCTTGTGGCTGAGGACGAGCGACTCTAGGAGCAGCTGGCTTTGCAACAGGAGCCTGTCTAGAAGCAGGTCCACCCTTGCCAGACAATGCCGAAGCTGGTCGACTAGCCGCAGCTGGCTTCGGTGCTGGAGCGCCGGACTTGGATGCTATGGACGGCCCAGCAGTGAGAGGCTTGGATGCAGTCGGTGCGGGGCGAGCAGCCGGAGGAGGAGCCTGGCCATACCTGCTGCTGTTGAGGTTGACCATAATCTTTTGTGGTGCCTTTGCCTTGGGCAAGGCATCCTTGCTGGTCGGCTTTGCGAGTTTCCTGGGCTCGCGGAGAGCGGCTTTGCTGGGCTTTGCAGAAGGAAGAAGGCTCTTGGGTGGTGGGGGTGGAGGCATCTCATCAGCAGAATCGGCATCCTCACGCGATGAAGCGGTGTTAGTGCGCGTGGTGCCAGGACGAGAGAAAGGCTGCTGCTGCTGATATGATGAAGTGGGAGTCTTGGTTGCTGCCGCGACTGGTGCAGGCTGCCTCAAGCTCGACTGTGAAGACATTGCAGAGGGCGTCTTGAGTGCGCCCTTGCTCTTCTGATGGTGGAGAGTAGCTTTGGTCTGTTCCTTCTCGCGCATCTCCTTGAGCTTGTCCTCAGCACGCTGCTTCTGCTTAGCGTCCTTGGCTTCTGTCTCCTTGTCCTTCTGCTTTTGTCGCTCTGTAGAGCTGCGGGTGCGGCGGCCATCATCCTTGAGAGGGCTGCCGGGCACGCCCGCAATTCTGCTAGCCTTGGTAGCCTTGTTCGATTCCTTTGAAGGCGAGCGGAGGTTGGAGAAAAGGCCTGGCTTCTCGGTTCGCTTGGGGCTAGCGAATACGTCGTCAGAAGAATCGTGCGCTTGAAGCTTGGGTCGCATTGGGCTTTCGGCAAGGGCATCAAGCTTGACTTGAGCGCTGGTCGCACTTGATCCGATGATCTTCTCCTTTGCAGCACGAAGAGCCGAGTAGAACTTGGCCTTCGAGGCGCTGAGTGGGGCATCCATGTACCTCTTACCAGCCGGTGAGCCAACGGGGGTAGTGGACTCGAGACCGGCCGATAGATCCGGGTTGGAGACGGAAATGAGCTTGGATGGAAGGGTTTTTGCGGGCGAAGGTGGCGCATGCGCAGTGTGGCTTTTGCTAAGAGCAGGTCTAGCAGGTGCAGGCACGGGTGCTGTTCGAACGGGCGAGATCCAATCATCGTCATCGTCCTCATCCTCAACTGGTGCAGGTGGAGGAAGGCTGGGATATGCGGGCTGAGCTGCCTGCACGGGACCAACATCTTCCTTTGACTGTGCTGAAGCAAAGCTCTGAGGCTGCGAGGACTGCGATGAAGCAACGTTTTGGCTGACACGCTTGGGTGCCTCGTTTTGCTGCTTGAGCATGTTGATGCGCTCAAATAGGCGTTGGGTCGATGTCTTGTTGTGGATCTTGGTAGTCTCCGACTCTTCGCGCTGGAGTGCTGGGCGCGGCTCACCCATATCCATCTCATCGTCATGATGCATATCCGGATGTGCGAGCTGGCTGCCTCCCAGACTCTTGCCTCCGGTGTATCTGCCCATCTGGCTGTTGCGGCCCTTGCTGGGGTCGACGTGACTGGTTCGGGATACGCGGTTGCCCATGCTCTTCTTCGGGAGCAGAGGTTCGCGTGCAGGGAGCGATGCAAAAGTGAGACTGCTCTTCCTAACAAGCGGCTTCACGGGGCTCGAGTTGTCGGATGGTGAGCGCACATCATCGTCCATGTCCATCTGATCGTCGACATCGTGATGCACAACGGTGTCATCGTGCATCGCATCTTCTGTAAATGTTGGTGGTGGGCCGGCGGGCGTGGTAGAGGCCTCGGGAGCGAACAGCGTCTTGGGCTCTGGAGCGTGGGCGCGGTGGTGCGCGGTGTCGAGAACTTCGTGGGTCTCTGCAGAAATGCTGTACTGTTCGGATGTGACGCGTGGAGGGCTGGGGAAGTCGGGAATGTCGTGCATGTCCTCATCTTCATCTTCATCTTCAGCGTCGTCAATCTCATGGCGGATGACTGTTCCCGCATCTGATCGCGATGTGTCGGCCTTGTCCTCATCCACGTCCATCGCATCATCGTCGTTGGTCCGCAGATTCTCTCTCGAAGCGTTCTTGCTTCCAAATGCCTCCTTGGCAGACACAAAAGAATCGCCCGTGTCGCGTCGCTCATCTTCATCCTTGTCTTGTATTGAGTGCTGGAAGGACTGAGTAGGCTGTGTTGGTTGTGTGGACTGAGTCTGGGGCGGTGAGAAAACATCGTCGCCTTGCGAAGTCATGACCGTGTTTTGCGTGGAATGCATGGGGCTCCACGGAGCGGCGGAAGGCTGGGTGCGGTCCTCGTCGAATACATCGGCGTGGAAGCTGCGATTGACGTTTTCCTTGCCAGTGGACACGGCCTTGGAGAAGAGCTGGCGCGCAACAGGCGTCTTTGCGGCAGGAGATAATACTTTGGCTGTGGTCTCATCGTGGGCGATCTGGAAACGCGTCTTCGGGGTGGCTTTTGTGAGGTTGTTCTTCAGGCTCAGTTCGGCGGGGCTGGGCTTGTTTTGGCCATTCGCTGCAATGAGGTTGGCGAGAGGCTGGTTGGTGTTAGCACAGTACACTTTGGCGTGCACGCGTCGCGTCTCTTACCTGACGGGGCTCAGCGGCCTTCTTGCGTGCGGTGCGAGGCGTTTTGCCGCGTAGCTTGCCGGGCGTCTTAAAGACCTCCAGATTGTATCTAGTCCGAGGTTAGCATAGAGAGCGCACTGAAGAGGCAGGCACGACATACTGGCCATTGGCGAGAACTTCGGACATGTGCGCGTTGAGCCATTCCAGCTCATTGCGCACAGAGAAGCCGAAATCTTCGAGTTCCTGCGCGACCAAAGCATTCGCCTGGTGGCGCTCTTCGAGAATCCATCCGGCTGAGCCGATGGCAGGCGCTTTGCTGCGGCCGGCCATTGTGTTTGTGTGGTGGTGATAATTTGACGTGTCCGAGGGCGCGTCGCGATAAGGCAGTCGCGATCGAGACGGGATGAAAGGCGAAGTGGATTAGCTGAACATGTCGCGTCTGAGTCGATTTCGAGTTAATTGGAAGCTGCGCCAACGCGGAAAGGGATGCTGGGTGTCGTGGTGGGGTGGCAGCGGTGGTGGGATTTGGAAGTTGAATGTTATGGTCTGCGGGTGGAGCACAAACAGACGGGACCGCGAACCCTGGCCCGTGCAGCGCCAAGCTTCAACGACCACCTCTAGGATGTCTCAGGCCAACAACGTCATGTTCCTCGAACTTGGAGAACTTTTATTCTTAATCGTAATTGATATTCTATGCTATGATCTTGCGGGCTACGTGTACATTGTGATTGATTTGGACCGATGTCCCCTACCGGACACTCAAGAAGAGCGTAAACCCCCTTTCTCGGAGGTGCCGGTATTCGTTTCGAAACGCATCACGGAGACCTTAGATCCTATCATTGGCATGTAAAAACGCAACATATGCGCAAAGTGATTGAAGATAGTGTTCGATTGCTACAAAACACGCACCCCCCTACCCTCTTCCTGTGGCTGGCCTAAACGACACAGCTCACGTCCTTCTCCCCAAACGAACGAACACACAAAACAATGCTACGAAAGGCGCAACGCCTCGCTTTTTAACAAAGATTAGGAAGTACTCATGGTACACTTTCAACGCTGCTTGCAGAGCATCTCAATCACCCACTTGTCCTGTACATGGTTAGCTTTGGTCCTCCAAGTCAAAGTTCAAACACTTACGTTGACAGACAACCAATCAGCCCTCGCAACACCATTCACCTTGGTCCGCAACCTAACATCCTCATCCCTTGAAAACCGATACATGTCTTTCCTCTCCTTGCTGCCCTTAGGCAAGCTAACCCCCACCGCCTTGATGGACTTGAGATACGCGAGACAAAGATTCACACTTCCCACGTGGTCCTTGCTATCCAACAGAGCGTTTAGGGCGGCGAGTTCCTCACGATAGACGAGGGCGTCTTCACTCTCGAAGGACGTCTCGTCCTCATCGGAGCTGTAGTCAAGACCGTAGGAACCCTTGGAGGAATCGTGCTTGCGGACAGGCTCTTTCGCCGCCTCGTAGACAGGCTCAGACTGGATCTCAGCGACGGGCTCAGATTGGATCTCGGCAACAGCTTGCGATGACGGACCGAACATGGGAGATGGCTCTATCGCACGTCGAGGGCGAAGGTCGAGGAGAGAGGCGGAGTTACCGTTGCTGTCAAATGGCTTTCGGATGATCTCCGTGTTGATCTTCTTTCGGTAGATATCGGCCTCAGTAGGGAGAGTATCTTGCTTGACCTCCGAGACTGATTCAGTCTTCTTGACAGCGTCTTTCTTTGGAGCCTCGGTGGTGCTCTGAACAATCTCGACCTCCACGACAGGCTTTTCGATCGCAATTTGCGTCGACGTCTTCGATGCATCGGCTTCTGGGGCAAAAGCCTTCTTCTCAGCTGCAATGGCAGTGCCAAGCGGTGCATGCTCCCTAGCAGCGTCTCGAGCAGCAGTCTCCATTTTCTCCACCTGCAGCTTCATCTGCTGTTCTTTTGCGGCTTCCTCTCGAGATGCAACAGCCCTTTCAAGTTCATCGAGCCTCTTCGCAGTCTCGACATGAGCTGCTTGGCTCTTCTCAAGGCTGTTGCACCTTTCGGAGAGGTTAACAATATCTGCTGAAGCTTTCGCTTGCTGAGCTTGCATTTGGCCTTCGAGCGCCGTAATCCTGGACGCATGTGCGGTGTTTTGCTCGGTGAGCACCTTCACATCGCTGGCATGCCTGTGCTCAGTTGACTTCTGTGCTATCTGCAAGCTCAAGAGCTGCGTTTGAAGGGTCTGAAGCATGGCAGCCATCTGTGAGAGTTGCGAATCGTTACCAGATGCTGGCGCAGGTGTTGCTGTCTCGGAGCTCGCTTGCGAGACGTCGGGTGGGCCTGTCGATTGACCGCCGTTCCTAGCGCCTGTTGTGTCTTCCGATCGGGTATCCTGGAGGTTCTCAGCGACTGCAGGAAGCTTTTGCGGAGGCGCAGTTGTAGCCATAGGTGGTGCTGCTGGCAGTGTAGACTTAGGAACATCCACCTGGTTTGAGACACCCGTCTCACCCAATAACGCAGGCGTGGCATTTGACAAAGGAGCGACGTTCGCAGGAGTCTCAGTCTGAGGAACATTCGGCTGAGCTGGAGCATTTGGAGTGCTTCCAAACTGAAAGTCTGGACCAGCCATTGAATACTGCGGCATGATCACGGGTGCTTTGGGTGCAGCGTTTTTGCGCATCCCTCCCATGACCGAGATAGTACCAGGCTTTGGTAGAATCACTGTTTGAGTGCGAGTCTCTGGGACAACCTGCGAGGGTGCAAGAGAGGTCCCACCTGTCGCATTACCAACACCAGTGCCCAGAACGGGAGCTGGCTCTCCTGAATCTACGTCCATTGCATCATTGGAACCCTGTCCATTTGCACGAGGCGATGGCTGCTGCACAGGTGCGGGCACGCCTGCTCCAAATGCGACCTTCGGCGGAGCTTTCACTGCCGGTGGCGGGGTGAGCGAGAGTTCCATGGCCATTGCATCTTCATCAAAAAGCGCCGGCTGGTTGGCGATGTTGTGCTCGTCGGCGATGTCACTGCCTAATGTCTTTCCAGCAATTGCACCTAGCCTCTTGGGCGGCTCAGGGTTTTTCTCTCGGTCTCCATCTCCATCATTGCTGCCCTCTTGCTCGAGCTTCGAAGCTCCGAAGGTGAAGATCGACTGTTGAGGGCGAAAAGCAGTCGCGAAGACTCCGCCCGTGTTGACGATGTTCGGTGCGAAAGCGCTCGAGCCGACCGCGTGCGCACGCGGTCGCGCTGCTGCGAACTTGCGTTCTGGAGAGCCAGTGTTGGCAGTAGTAGGAGCGCCTGTGCTGAACAGGGGCGGCTGCATTTGCGGGAAGAGAGGTCGATGTTCGATGTTGGGTGTGGCCTTCGTTGCGGGAGCAGTATGCTCAACCAACATAGGCTGTGATGGTGCCAGGACAGGTCGATGTTCGGCGTTAGGCATGGCTGTCTTTGCGGAGACAGTGTTGGACTCAAGCAACAAGTTCCACAGACCGACATCCTCTGGAAGTGAACGACCAATGTTCTCCATGGATTGGATGTCTCTATTCACGGCCGCGTTGTATCTATTGCTGCCTCCATTCTGATGAGAAGAGTGTGTGTTAGCTTCCAACTTGTCCTTAATCGCGTTCAGCCTGGCCAGCGAGATTTGCAACTCGGGATGGGTTTTGACGTCGACCCTATCGTTGCAGTCTCTCAAGGCGCGCATGTATTGAGACTTTGCCGACAAGCGATCGGCACCAGACACTTTTGGTGGCATTTTCTGTGGTGTGGGCGGGTTGCGGGGCACAAAGAATGGATCTGTAGGTACGGTGAGCTACGGCTTTATGATCAGTCAATTCACAGAAGGAAAACAGATAGGGTGGCTTGAGAATGCTCAGGCAGTTTCCGGGAATAGAATATAATTTATCGTGCGATTGAAGCGAAGCAGGCTTCTATACTGGGAAGTTCCAGACATGCAATACATACGGGAAGTGAGGCTGCACGCTGCCAATTGATGCGCGCGGAAGATCGAGAGAGTGGATTGTAAGTGAGTGGGATGGGGATGCCTTCAGAAAAGCTGCGTGCAATGAGCTGTCGAAAAGAGATCTAGATGCGTCCAAGTTGAGGTCACGCCTTTCTTGTAGTTAGAATTCATGGACGCCGATTGATTGTGGAGGAGGGGCCATGATTGTCGGGACGCACGGGCAGGGTCTAACTTAATCTGGCCGACAGTGAAAGGCTGACGTGCCACAGCCGAGAACAACGTCATGAACGCGCACCTCTCAGCTTTGACATCACGGCTTTTTTATTCTCTGCAAAAGATAACAAAAACGGTGGAGGCGAGAGAGCAGGCATCTTGAGGTAAACGTGCAGATGTGTGTGCAGTGATAAGGAAGTTAAGAAAAAATTGGCTGTAATGGGCCAATTTTTGATCCGAGCAAAGTATGGTTACTTTGGCACGTCTTCTCCTGAGGTCACAAGTTCACAGCTGGCTCTCGTATTGCATGTTCTGCTTATTTGGGGACGCCATATTAGCTACAATGTAAGAAGGTCAAACATACTACAGCGCATTCAGTCAGTGGTACTTATGTAGTTTCCAGGAAAAGATGCGGTACGACAAATTGAAGACCTGGGTATAGCTACCTGCTCACTCTGTTTGGCGAAATCGACTATGGAAGTAAGTTAGAGCAAGTTGTGACTACCGACGTTAGATGTCTCGGCTACTGTTACTCCACATGAGATGTCGTTTGGCAGTACTTGCCAGCACCGCAGCACAGGCTGCTCTACACTATGTAGTTGCTGTACAATGATGCATCACACATTCGAAAATTTCTGTACTCGTAGCATCAGAATTTATCCAGGCACCTGGAATTTCAAGCCTGCACGATATTGATGTACTCAGTTTCATTTCAATTCTCGCTATCGAGATACTATTAAAACACCGAACCAAAAACAAACGTCCTTTCCCTCCCGTGATCATCCCTAAGTGGGAGATACACCTATGCTCTTTGTAAACCAACAACTTAAAATCTCAAACGCGGTACATTTCGTCTCTTCCAGATCTCAACAACTTTCTATCTTGCTCAAGGGCCCCGTTCGCCTAGCTGTCGTTAACATAATTCCTGCAAAAGATTGGGCGTCAAACTTACACCAACACGCGAGAACCCCCACTTGCTTCCGGTATCCTCGACCATGAGACGCAGACGCGACACCTCAGCAAACCAGTGACCTCGAAGGATATTGTACATATCGTCATTCGGAGGGAGGTCGTTCAGCTCAACATAGAGACGCTGCGCATAGGCTCTAGCGATGTCGTAGTTGTCCTTCAATTTGGTACCCCAGCTCGTAACATACGAGTCCTTTTCCGCCTTCAGATCTCGAAGATTCTGTTCCATGTCAAGCAGGGTGGCCTGCGACTCGTGCACGTGTTTGATGTAGCGCAGGGTGGTATGTAGGTTGGCTACGGTGTCGCGATCGGCATGCTGAGTTTTGTCCATGATGAAGACGTGGATCTTCTTTTCGAACATCTTGAAAGCCGGCACCATGTTCTCCGACAATGCAGAGAATTTCTTTGCGGGGAACATGAGCAGGTCGCGCATCTTGTCAGCATCCTCGAGAGTCTTGTCAGCATCCTTGAGAGCCGCATCTGCATGTTCAAAGATTTGATCAACTCTCTTTGTCAGCGCCCCCAGGAGTCCCTTGTCAGCGGTCTCAGTCATGTCTTTCGATGGTGCGGCAGGGACTGCGGAGATGGAAGGGATATCAGCCGGCTGTGCCGTAGGGTGACGAAGGCTGTCGATGGGGAGCTCAATTTTAGCTTGCTCATAGTCTTCGTTTCGCTTTGCAGCAATCCTTGATACGGCGATTGCGCTGGCTGCCTTTTGTTCAGTCACTTTGGTGACAGGTTCCTTCGCGGGCATGATCTGCGTTGGTTTCTGTGGGACCTGTGCTGTGGCACCAACATTTTCTGGAACGACCACTGTAGGCAAACGAGCTTCGAGAGTTGCTATTCTAGCAATCAACTTTGCTTGCTGACCTGCCGCAGCTTGTTGCTCTTTCCGTCGCTCTTCCGCTGCCTCGGTGATGCGCTGCTTCAGATTTGCAACAATGTCTTTTGCCTTACGGCACTCTTCCTTCATGTGTTGGAAGTCAGCCTGGATCTGTTCCTGTGAGCTAGTCGTTTGCTTGACGAGGTCCATCAACTCGCAGATCCTTCCTTCTAGAGTCCCTGTCGTGGATGCGTGAAGGTCCTCCCGTTTTTTTGCTTGTTCTTTCAGAACATCACTGCTCTTCAAGGAGCCTCTCATTTGTTCCAAGGTCTTGAAGATGCCATCAATGCTTGGGTCCCGCAGCTTCCTCTTGACTTCTATCGTTTTGACATCTGCTGCAACAATCTTGGCAACGGGGTTTGAGACATCTGCTTTCGGAGCTGATGAATGCACCAGAGGTGGCGCGATAGGAGATTGCTCGAGTACATGTTCTTGCTCGACAACAAATTCTGTAGTATTGGAAGTCATCGAAAGATTATTACGCTCTTCCTCGAGAAGAATAGGCTTGCATGCAGGCGAATTTGAATCCATTTGTGTGCTCGATGAGGTAGCCTCTGCGGACCCAGCAACCACTTTCTCAGGTGATGCATCAAGCGAGCTCTCTTCTGATGGGTGGAGGTTTTGACCAACCAGCAATGG
Source organism: Parastagonospora nodorum SN15 (assembly GCF_000146915.1). NCBI lineage: Eukaryota > Fungi > Ascomycota > Dothideomycetes > Pleosporales > Phaeosphaeriaceae > Parastagonospora > Parastagonospora nodorum. The sequence continues at coordinate 403,992 of NW_001884557.1, forward strand.
AATCTTAGGAGTTTGATCATGAGTGGTTGCTTGATCTGGTAAAGGCACAACCATGCTGGTCGATACATCAACATCGACCGTCTTTTCGACGCCATTAACAGACGGCTGTGAATCACTGACGGGCTCAATCGGAGACGCGGATGCTTCGTCGGAAGTTTTGGGTTTTGACGTGTTGGGTGCTCCTGGAGGCACAGGGACAGGGAGACCTTGCGAGACATTTGGGAGTTGTTTCTGCGATGGGACAATTGATAGTCCAAAATTGAACACTTTTTGCTCACTAGGTTTCCTGTTCGACAACCTGTCGAAGATGCTCGGGCCTGTAGAACTACTAGACTTCAAGAAGGAAGAGCCAGGTACTTCTTTAGCAGCGTTCGCCCAGATGGGTGAAGGTGGAGCAAGCTTTGCTTTGCTGCCATTAAGAGATATGCCACCAAAAATGGGCGTGAAGCTACCAAACGGAGGAAGTGCTGCGCCACTCTGCTGAGAGACAATAACAGATTGTGAGAACAAAGTCGAAACTGGTGCTGCAGCTGCATTCGCAGTTGTATTTGCAGCGTCAGCAGGTACCTCAAAGCCTTTGAGGTTTGCTTCAGCGCCCTTGGGCGTGTTAGTGCTCTTGGTAAGTATGTCAGAGTGATGGACCTGGTCAGGCTTTGGCATGTTGAGAGCTGATGGCGTATCTGTCGAAGGTTCGGTATGCTTCTGGCGTGACAAGTCAACTTGTGCGGCACTACTGAATGAAGCAGGCTTAGCTCCTTGGGTGCTGACATTGCTGTGACGCGGCGATGTGTTATCTACAGAGCTGAGCAGCTGTGAAAATGGATTGGACCTCTTGACAGAAGGGGTATTGGTAGCCGTTTGTTGGATGAGCTTCTTGGGCGTCCAAGACCCCACCGGAACGAGTGGTATCGGACGATTGTTGTTCCTACTGGCAGGTAGACTGTCATCCTGCGGTGCAGCCTCATCTATGGGACGACCAGCTGCTGCCGAGGCGGATTTTGCATGACTTGGTGGCGATGACCGTGTTTCCGCTGCGTTGGATGTATTCCCAGTTGCGTCTTGGGTAGAAGTGAAAGGTGGTGCAGAAGCTGGTAGACCGGCCTTTCGCTGGCGCTCTAGGTCCTTTTTGCGCGCCACCTCAGCTTTTATAACGTCTTGCCCCATCAGGGGGCGATTCATGCGTTGGCCCACTTGGTCACACCAAAAGGGCCAGCTACCATCACTCTCCCAGCGCTCGATTTGATCACTGAGCTTGCATAACGCCGTCATGTAATGTGCAGACTCGTCATACTTTCCTGAAGAACGAATCCGCCAAAACTCTAGCCTCTTTACCATGCGTTCCTCTTCCTCAGGCTGTAGAATGTAGGGCTCATTTCTTGGGTCGATACTTGCCTGTAGGCGCATGGAAGCGTTCATCTTGCCGACGACTTTGCCCAGGACGGCGCGGCCTTCCAGGACAAATGCCAGAGGTAGTATCGGTTCTCCGGCGGTCGTAACGCTGAGGGCGCCCATGTCTGTGAAGTTGTCGCTGAGAAAGCTATGCCACAATTGCATATCTTCTTCGGCCTCTTCAAAGAGCTCATTGCATTGAAGTATAATAGCGGCGTACTGTTTTGATGTGATACCTGACTCATAGAGATTGCGTTCTAAAACAGTGGCATAGTGCGCAACGTGCTTGACAGGAACTTGTAGCGAGCTGTCACGCGTGGCGTCTCGATGAATTTCTGCGCAAATGCCGATGTTGTGTCTTAGGGAGATACGTGCTGCCTGTCGCTCGCCCTCGACAGGCTCTGCGTCTGCAGGCCTGGGCATTGTGGAAATGACCTCCTATGTTGGTGTGGGAAGTGGGGGCTGTGAACGCAGTCAGAGTAGTTGAGCCGCAGTGTCATTGAGTAGTAAATTCTCGTAGTCAAAAGTTCTAGAGGATGAAATGTTTGCGGGCCCGCCCGATATTTATGGTGGCGGAAAAGTGAAAGGCTACTATTGTAGAACCATATCAAGATACCAGACAACGTCATAGCACTGGAACCTTGAGCGGGAGGCAATTTTGTTATATGTATCATAAGTCATTACGTCGCTCTTACCTATATCTCATAAGCCGTTTCAATGAGACGACGATGTAGCAGGATTCCACTCAGTGCGTCACAAAGATAAACTATGTCTCCATTGACACACTTCAAGAGAACCAGGTCTGTATCTACTCATAGTCACACGACAGTAAAAATTGCAGGTGAAGGATCATGGCCGAATCAAGTAGAGGACTAGAGCACGGAGGTTTTGCAAATGGTGTATTTAAGAATTTTGTTCCATCACAACAACACCACACAGCACAGCACAGCACAGCACAGCACAGCTAATATTACCACACAAAGCACAGGTAAAACAATGCCAGAACACACCAAGAATAAAGCTGGAGAAGAAGAGTTGGAACGAGGGCCACCAAGCTCGCCACCAAGTCCGCCACCAGGCCCGCGTAAGTTTTGAAAATATTTTGAGATGAAGCTAAATTGACCTGCTTACAGCGCCTCCCGTCGCGACCTTCAATGCCCGTCGTCAATTGCAACGCTTGAGAGCCTTTCTGGCCGAATTCGGCCAGCCGCCACTGTCGCCAATTGAGGGTCTCGGTTCTCTCAAGAGAAAGAGAGAGCTCACGGACCGCGAGGAGGAAGAGCCCAAAAAGAAGCGCATCAAGCTCTACCGGTAGCATCTCATCTACCCGCCCCGCATCGTGTACATACACAATGTATCACTACCATGTACCACGAGCTTTATATTCCGCCGCAATACGCTTCCTACACATCCCTGATCACCACCACGACTCTCTATACGCAACCATTCACATTCTAAAACATACACCTGTACGAATACACCATCCAAAGAATTGCTGTACGCATCCCCAGACATGTACGGATACGTCTTCAATGTCCCTCTCCCCATCCCCACGAACCGCAAGTTCGCACTACCTACCCGCAGCACCCTCTCCCCCTCCCACCACGCCGCCATCCTATCCTCCCTCGGCCAACGCCAAATCGCGCAGCAATCCAAGAAGGACATAACACCCGCTCTCCGCTCTTCCATCATCTCCGACCTCCAACCTCGCCAGCATGTCGGCCCGTTCCAGACTCCCACGCAGAAATCAGAATGGGTGACGCTAATGGCCAACGACAAGAAAGAGCAAGCAGAGCAAATGCAGGCCACCGCAGACATGTACGGCACCTTTGACGACGCTGCGCGCGCCATGGCCGACGCCTTGCAATCTGACCCCGAGCTGGGATTATCGCGCGAGGAACAGTGTCGCACAGATGCTCTCCAAGAGCTCAAGATAGCGATCGACGAGATGCTTTCACTCATTCACGTCAAGAACTCACAGGATCTCAAAGCGCACTGTGCGAACGTACACAATGCCGGGTCGGGCTTCGTCGACGACCAGCTCGTACGCATCGACGCCAGCCATCTCGCGCGCGCGTGGGAAAATCAAGTCTGGGATCGCACGTATGAGACGGACTCAAACATTGACAAATACGTCGAGCAGATGGACATCGACGTTGCGGATCTCGGACTGTGGGCGCAGCACTTTGACAGCGAGTTGTGCGGGTACGACGTGTTTCGCGAGCACTTGTTCATGTCCTTTGCAGGCGATGAGACGGTGTTTGGGCAGATGAAGAAGGAGGAGGGTATGTTTGGTGCGTTGAAGATCAAGTTCACGGCGCCTGCTGCAGCGCAATGCTTTGTTCCGCGCGGTGCGCGTGGTGTGGAGGACATTGTGTTCAAGTTTGACGGACTCACTGTTGACGCTGGATCATGTTCTGGGGTACGAGATAGTTCTGGAGACGTGGAGATGGAAGGCTGATGTCTCATCTCTTGTTTTGGGAGCTCCACAGGGTTTTTGGGCAGGTTTTTAAAAATTTGCACATGAGCGGATGAGTTGTGTTCATCTACTCCAATTCAAACAAATCATCAAGTTCCAAAAAAGCAAATGCATCTTTGGTACCTCGAATATGTGCGTGCAAGTGATAGTTAATGCTCACAACTTAAGACCAGGTATGTTTCAATGCATTGTATTCATGTTACCTTGACCTAACATAACTATCCATCTCTGTATCCCTTGTCCGCTTTTTTTGTTATATTGGTAATTTATCTCGCTCGAAGACACCCAGCCAGCAGGTGCTCCTTGCAGTATGGTATTTCCTCCTCGTCCTCCCATGTTCCCATCACACCGCTGCCGTTAGACAGGTTTTGTATTCGTTTTTTTGTTGTTGTTTTGATCTTTCTCTCGCTCGAAGACTGCCAGCAGGTACTTCTCGCGGTATGGTATTTCCTCCACGTCCTTGCCCATCACCCCCAATAATTCCGAATATAGTCCTCCTCTTCCAATGCAATCAACCTTTTTCTTACAGCCTTCTTACTGTGCGCGACCAAGTGGATCTGGCGCGTCTGCTCCATCTTGACCGAAATTTTCAGACCGTATTCGTACAGTGTGGCGAAATGTGTTCAGCGCACTCTTTCCATCGTCGTACAGTATTCTTACAGAGCGCGACCAAGTGGATCCAGCGCATTCTC